>NC_084801.1:52954206-53257237 GCF_963169125.1 Humulus lupulus | reverse complement strand
ATGTTTTATGTAGTAAACAATGGGTACCCATACCATATTTTGTATTTCGTACTGTATTTTGTATTTTTTTAATAAAGTTCTAATATTTTATATATGTATGTATTCCAAAATAGTAGTTATGTTTAGTAATTTTTAATGGTCCAAGGTCTAGAATTAGTCGGGGCATTACATCATACACGATCATATTCTCATGAATGAATATGGAATTTTCTAATAATTATAATAATTATTTTAGTAATAATTCAAACATTAAATTATAAGAAAAGTGTACTTTTAATTAATTCCAAAATAAAAAGTCTTTAAACATGTTTTTAGGGTATCATCCCTAACATTATTTACCCTAAAGTATCACTTTGGACCAAAAAATACAATTTTTGAATGCCTACAACAAAAAGTCACATTTCACTTCTACATTATGTGAAACTGTTAGGGTTTTACACCTAGCTTGTGTAATACCACTCATTCTTTGTATTTTAATCAATCCTAACAGATTGTGTAGGACAAGGACACAATGAAATAAAGAACTTCTAATAATCTCCGTAAAAAATATAAAAATTCATCATTCATCAGTCGACAGTGGTTTGAGACTTTACCTTAATTTTAAAGTAAGCAATGGACTCCTATTTGTAGTCCAATGGCTTTTGACTTATCATGTACAGTCTATGAAAGGAAACATAGACATAATTTATGATGTCTTGGAGTCATAGGAATGCAGGTGATTGAGAAAGTAATGGACTCCTATTTGTAGTCCCATGGCTTTTGACTTATCATGTACAGTCTATGAAAGAAAACATAGACCGAATTCATGATGCCTTGGAGTCATAGGAATGCAGGTGATTGGGAACATACTTTACAAATATAAAATCTACTCATTCCTTGAATGAAAGTAGTTTAGTTATTCCTTCCAGTATTGATACAATACTTGAACATAGAGCACTCAATTTTGTTGAGAACATAGATTTTATCTGCAAACAAGTTACAAAAATGTTCATTAGAATATCAAAAGCAATGATTGATGAATATATAATTAGAGAGGTTAACGAACATTTGGCCTACCTCTAATTATTAATGGCTAGTAGAGAGTTAATGGACAACTCTATGAGTTACAACTTCGAATAATATAAGACTATAGTTTTGATGTGCATCTATGAATTGTTTTTAGTGTAAAAATTAATAATTAATAAATTAATTTATTGAGCCAAAAGTTAGCGAGATAATTAATTTAGCAGAGCTTAAAACTACGGGTCTATTTGTCCCCAAACTAGCTTGATAATACAAACAAGGTATTTTATAAATAAAAGAACATTATTTCAGATTATTATGAGAAATATTTTTTTGTTTTCATTTATTATTTATGAAATAATAAAGTAGGAAAATAAAATATGTTGATATTTTGTTAAAAATTAATTTTAGACAAAATTAATTAATTATACATATTATTTATAATGTATAAATAAAGTGATATAACTAAAAGGAAAAAAATAAAAAGACAAAAACTATGTGGTATTCAAAATTTTACATAATTTATTACATTAAATCTTTTATATACAATATTGATGCCATATTTTTTATTTACAAAATATAATCAAGATTATAACATTTTTTAAAATATTGCGATTCAGTTACATTTTATATTATAACGCCACAAGTTGCCTATCTCTATTAAAATATTAATTTTAACAATAATCTCATACATTTCGTAATCTGATTGAAAATGCAGTTCGTCTTTATTTAAAATAGATGCAGAGTTTGGATCCAATGTTCAAAACAAAAGAGAATTTGATGCAATCTTAAAAATAAATAAGTACATCCCACTGATAAATTAACATAATGAAAGACTTTAAGGCACTATGGCGTTCCATATCGATTTCTCGTTCAATGGCTCCTCTGTAACGCCCTAGATAGCCAAGACTGTTACACTGTGTGTTTACAAATGTGCAAGACTTGCTAATCAAGTCATTCAGTTAGAAACGTGTTACTGAAACTACATTTGAACTAGGGTTAAAAGATTTTGGTCACAAAAAGTTTCATTTCTTATAATCAAACATTCTTACATGGGATCCCAAAAGTAGTAACGTTAAATGACAGTTTACAAAATTTAGGATAAAAGTACAGTTACTAGCCACTCTAAGAGCAAATCAGACAATTAGGCTCTTCTCGTCTTGCACCACTCCTCGGCCGTGGCGGCCGATCAGCTGACTATGTACATTCAGCCCCAAAGCTCTCCATCTCAAGACCGGTCCACTTTGCCCCTTCCTTTACCTGCACCACGTAGCATCCGTGAGCCAAGGCCCAGCAAGAAAACACAATAATAGAGCATAATCATCAAACAAACAACCATATAACTCATATAGTATAATCATATACTCAACAATCCAAATATTCACAATAATCAAGTATTCAGCATACCAAGTTCATCATTTCATACTAATAACCAATTCACATATGATAACCAGAGTCAACGCCCTTAGGTTGCACCCTCTATTTATCCCACTGACTTTGGCCCGCTTAAATTGAGCTCAGTGAATATCAAGCTGTCCTCAGCTACCAGTGGCTGAGTCGCGCCCTGTGCGCAAATATTGATTACGGCACTCTTAGGCCATTTATCACATGTGTCATGGCATAATACCATCTATGACATCATACAGATATAAGGAGTTCTTAGTCCCAACATAATCACATATCTGGGTGTAGTTTTCTTACCTTTGGGTTCCGATAGCTTTGATCAATGGTGACACCCCTCAAGCACGATCCCTTCCGAGCCCTAGCGTACACCTAGTCACAGTCACAAGTTATAACCATACCAAATTTCAATTCCAAAACCTAACATCGGGACCAATCCCGAGCCCTCGGGAAGCTCTAATTCAACCAAATGGGGTGGTGGAATCAAACCCCGAGCCCCCGGGCAAAAACCCTAAGAAATATCCCAAAAACCCCCTTCTGGAAACATGGTAGCGCTACAGCACCATAAGGAGGGCGCTATAGCGCTACAAGCAGAGCCAAAAAGCTTTGAAACATCAGGGCCTAACGCTGTAGCGCCCAATGACTAGCGCTACAGCGTTAGTCACAGCACAACCCAACTTCAGATTTTCTTCCTTTGAATTTCCCCGAGCCAAACCTCTACAAAACTCAACCAAACCTCAACCATACCCCAAAGCAAGCCTACCAACATCTCCAACTCACCCTAAATGACCTAACCATATGCAATTCAATCACATGCACCCCAAAATAAAGGAATCACCATGGTTGAGCTTAAAGCTCAAAAATCAGGAGAACATCATAAATTTCAGAACTTCAAAGCTGGAACTTCTTACCTTTGATGGAGGATTTCGACCTAAGTTATCTTCCACACTCCCTTAGCTTTCACCTCCTCAAATCCACAGGCTTAATTCCCTAGAATTACCATCAAAACTCAACTCAGAACAACCATTTCAACACCAAAAACCAGAACTAAAAAACACTTTAAAACTTACCTCAAACGGATGAACTACTCTTGCTAACCCCTCAAGCCAAATCTAGGACCCTTGCCCTAAGCTCCAGCCCAAACTCTCCCTGAGTTACAGCTCCAAATTCCTTCAAGAAATGGGGAAGAAACCTAAACCGTGAGAGAGAGAGAGAGAGACAGGGCTTCTATTTTTCCTTCTTTCCTTTCTTTTCTTAAGACTTCTAAAGCCTTCTACATATTCCACTAAGGCATAAAGCATTATAACACTTATCTCTCATTCTAAACATCAAAGGACCATATTACCCTCCCAATTATAATTAAACCTTTGAATCATTCTAAGGGCATTTTGGTCATTACTCCCAATTCCCGCTAATTCCTCGAGTGTCTCTAATATTTACCGCTTACTTCCTGACACCTAACTAATCACCAATTATATTTCTCAATATCAAATAGACACCAATATATTTCCTAAATTCCCTAGAAATACCTCCAGGCTTGCCTCGAGCCGGGTATAAATCCTCGCCTTGAATTTTTCGCTAAACCGCTCACTGGGATCGCCTCGAGTCACATTCTTCAAATATATCCACATAATAATGTGGTCTCAACAATTTATCACTGATATTTACATTTATGCCCTCAACGGGCCAAAATTACGAATATGCCCTTCTAACCTAATCAGGGCCTACATGCATACTAATACACATAGTCATGCATCACATATATCCAAATAATCATATAAACATGCTTTTAATCATTTAAATCACATATAATCTACTTATGCCCTCCTGACACACTAATCAAGGCCCTTAAGCCTTATTAGTAAATTTGGGTCGTTACATTCTCGCAGCATACATACATACTTATGGAAAACTGACTCAGCTCACCAAGCGTGCCAAACAAGTCTACCTATTGTTTACCTGCAAGGGGGAAAGTAAGCGGGTGAGCTAAAAGCTTAGTAAGGAAGTACAAACTAGACATACAGGCATAAGCGACATATCTCATACCAGCATAAGCGACACATCTCATACATTCTTAACATACGTTTCTTATAGCAATCACTATCAACATAAGTCATATTTAAAAACATGAGACTATTTGTGATCTAAGCATAATCGTACATTATAAGATCATAATCATGAACATAATATCATTTGCAACATAAGAATAAGCATTCAACATAAGATCACAAGTATAAGCATCCAACATAAGATCACGACTCTTCTATTGTCCAGTGACCAGCACATATGCATACAACATAAGATCATGGCTCCCCTATTGTCCAATGATCATCACATAAACATACAACATAAGATCATGGCTCCCCTATTGTCTAATGATCACATGTACTCTCCTTTTGGTCACTTCCATGGCACCCCTATTGTTTAGAATCTCAATCACGTCTGCCCTTATAATGCTGCAACACTAGGTTAATCAAACACAAAATATTTCATACATAATTCATGACTAGAGTCCATTCAAAAACAATAAAAAGCAGAAATCTAGCTAACATTGTTATATTCATAACAACCTTTTGCTCAAATTTTGTGACACCCTTTTTGCTGTAGCCTTAGTCAATCACACAACATATACCTTATCATGAAATATTAGTAACATTATAACCATCCAAGAATAAGTAGTATCTAACTTCCTTACCTCAGGTCCAAGCACAAAACACAAACAACACAGGACCACTTCCTCAAAAGCCTAAAAATAGCAAGTACAATTCGGTCTCAATCACAATTCATACTCACACAAGCATTTCACAAAAGTTTGCATGAACTTTATACACTTTCTAAATGCCTATGGCAAAACCAAAGAATTTTACAAAAGAAATGCACCACTTTTATTTCCATAAAATATTAACAAAGTTTCATGTCATATGTAACATCTAATGTTATCAATCATACTTGGAAAGTTACCAAAAATATTTCCTTGTTAAAATTTCTATACTAGGCTGAAATGTAAAAAAAGAATGTGATACTTTGTTTTACAAAATTTTGGCCAAAAACTCATGTTTCACATTACCTAAAGCTCATAACATGTTTGAAACAATTTTTTTTTTTTTAAAATCTCTAAGGACCTAAAAGTTCATGGTCGAAACTCATAGTGCTCACAAAACAATTTTTGATTAGTCAAGCAACACTAACATGCTCCCTAATGTATGAAAAATACAACGCATCAATGATTCATTCCAACAAATCCAAAAACATTTTACACAACATAGTGGCTGAAACCTATGCACCATAATCAACAAAATTGTTCAACAACATAGATCATGACATCCTATCATGCATTCTACTTCTCAAACAATTCATAGAAATATGTTAGAACAACCAAAACAATTTCCATAACCCATTTACCATGCTAGCCGAACCCTAAAAACCCATTTCTCAAAATCACCATTTCATACATGCTTGTATTAGAACCTTTAATCAATAAGGCACAAAACCATTTGAAATATATTCCAAAATCCCACAAAATAAGGCAACCGAAACACTATAACCATTTCTAAAACAAAAACTTCAAAAAAAAAAAAAAAAAAACTAGCATGTTTGTAGTACCAAAACCAAAAGTTGTAAATCCTTACTTTGATTTTCTTGATGGTGACCGAACCTTAAGCTTGTGTCCCTCTAAGATATGTCTTCAAAACCCAAACCTTGATCATCAAAACACACACTAATCTAAATTAGAAAAGGAAGAAAATAGAATCCAAAATGAAAATTAAGCCTTACCACCTTACACCTTAACCTTTTGCTCTTCTTCTTTTCCTCTAGCACCAAATATTTTCCTTTTTTTTTTTTTTTCCTTTTGATTTCAGCTTCAAGTGGCTAAAAGAGAAGACAACACTTCTCATCCTATTTATAGACTAGGTGGCCAAAACCCTAGTGAAAAACCTAGGTGTGAAAGCTCAAATACTTATCCCACAAAATAAGCTTAAATCCCACTATTTCCGCCCTTTGTCCAAGCTTACACCTTATCTAAACCCTTATCCAAATGTGAACAAGAACTAAAATGGAAAATCATTGTTATCTTATTTGATGACAACAAATATTTTCTTTTCTTAATAAAATGGAAAATGCTAAAGAACTACATTAGCTCTAGGTTCATACTTTCTTATCTTATTTCCACCTTTTTTTTCTTAATTTCAATTAAATAAATAAAACAAATCCCATACACACACACCTCTACAAAATTCGACCCACACACATAAAATAATAAAAAAAGCATATTATTCTAATCACTTAATTTGTCACACCTAATAAAATGTAACACTAAAAATTATGCAAACATTACACAATTATTTCAAATAAATCAAATTAAATCCTAATTCACATAAAACAAATAATTCAAATATTTTCTAATAATTAAAAAATTAAAAAAAAAATTATTTGGGTCACTTCAAAATGAACATAGACCCTCTATCAGAGATTATAGATTTTGGCACTCCATGTAATCAGATGATCTCACTTACATATAACTTAGCATACTACTCTGTAGTATAAGTTGTCTTAACTAGTAGGATGTGAGCTGACTTGGTGAGTCTGTCGATTACTACTCAAGCTGAATCATGTTACTTTGTGGTTCTTGGCAAGCCTACCACAAAGACCATGGCTATGTCTTCCCATTTCCATTATGGGATATTGAAAGGTTGAAGCAAACATGCTGGCCTCTGGTGTTCCGCTTTAACCTATTGATAGGTGAGACACTGCATCACATACTCCGCTATGTCATGCTTCATTCTTGGCCACTAGTATAATGCTTTTAAGTCGTTGTAAATCTTGGTAGAGCCTGGATGCAGGGAGTAAGGGGTAGTGTGAGCCACTGACATGATGCTCTCCTTTAGGTCCCTATTTGCTGGCACAAAAATTTGATCCTTATACCGCAGCAATCCACCCTTGGACTTAGTGTAGTTGTTGTCACTCCCTTCCATGATTAGTGCTTCCTGTCTAACCAAAACCTCATCCAATTTCTGCTTCTCCTTTATCTG
The DNA here is from genome assembly GCF_963169125.1 of Humulus lupulus. Classification (NCBI taxonomy): domain Eukaryota; kingdom Viridiplantae; phylum Streptophyta; class Magnoliopsida; order Rosales; family Cannabaceae; genus Humulus; species Humulus lupulus. The sequence continues at coordinate 53,249,804 of NC_084801.1, read as the reverse complement.
CTCAAGTAAAGATGATTGCAGAGTCAGGATTGACAAGCTCCCAGTAACTAATTCAATTCCATTTGCTACCATTTCCTTCTGGAGTGGTGCCTCTATTGAACTTAGTGATGAGAGAGTCCCATAACTGCCTTTACTCAAGGTGGTTGCTACAACGTTTGCCTTGCCTGGGTGATAAAGGATCTTGCATTCATAGTCCTTTACTAACTCTAACCACATTCTTTGCCTTATATTCAGCTCTTTTTGAGTGAAGAAATACTTTAGTCTCTTATGGTGTGTGTATATCTCGCATTTCTCTACGTAAAGGTGGTGCCTCCATATCTTTAGTGCAAACACTACCGCAACTAACTCTAAATCATGGGTAGGGTATCTCTGTTCATACTCTTTCAATTGTCTTGAGGCATAAGCCACTAATTTACCATCTTGCATCAATACACATCCCAAGCCATTCTTGGAAGCATCACAGTATACTAAAAACTTCCCTTCTTCAGTTGGTACACATAACACTGGCGTTGATATAAGCTTATTCTTCATGATCTGAAAACTCTCCTCACACTTTTTAGTCCAAGTGTATTTCTGATTCTTTCTTGTTAAGTTTGTTAGGGGTGAAACAATCTTAGAAAACCCTTCAACATTTTTTCTATAATACCCAACCAATCCTAAGAAACTTCTAACTTCTACTTCATTCTTAGGTTGAGGCCTATCCCGAATAGCCTTAATCTTAGCTGGGTCTATAGCTACTCCATCCTTAGACACTATATGGCCCGAGAATCCCACCTTCTCTAACCAAAATTCACACTTCTTAAACTTTGCGTACAACCGATGCTTTTGAAGCCTCCTTAGTGTCAATCTCAGGTGCTCTTCATGTTTTGCCTCATATTTGGAGTAGATTAAAATGTCATCAATAAAAACTACCACAAAATTCTCCAGAAAGTCCTTGAAGACTCAGTTCATCAAATACATGAAAGTTGCTAGAGCATTTGTGAGTCCAAAAGACATAACCAGAAATTTGAAATGCCCATATCGGGTCCAAAAGGCAGTCTTTGGGATATCTTCTTCCCTCACCTTCAACTAATTATATCCCGACCTCAAGTCGATTTTAGAAAATACTATCGCTCCCTGAAGTTGGTCGAAGAGATCATTGATTTGTGGTAGCGGGTACTTGTTCATGATTATGACCTTATTAAGTTCTCAGTAATCTATGCACATTCTCATACTCTGGCACTTCTTCCTAACGAACAACACTAGAACTCCCCATGGAAAATAACTCAGTCTTATGGAAACCTTTGTCCAACAACTCCCGTAGTTGTACTTTCAGTTTTGTTTACCCAAAAATGGCTCCTGATGACGTGGCAAGAATTTATAAATGTGGTTGGCACGTGGTAGCGTTAAAGTGAAGGGATGTTGTTTGCCTATCGACCAGATGTCTATTGCTTCATCAAATCTCGTGTTTAGATGCGACCAGTCTAGTCGCATGCTTCAATTTATTTCCTTTAAGATACGCAATCTGGTAATAACTACATTTATTATATTTTCTCTTTATTTCCTTGATATGCTGATATTAAGGATAATTAAGGCCCATTGGCCCATGTAACCCCCTTGAGCCTATAAGTATGAATAAGAGGGCTCAAGGAAGGGATTGTTGAACCTTGAACTTGAATACTCATAGAGAGAGCATAGTGTGATTATCCACAAAAAGTTGTAATTCTCCTAAGGCTGGTGAAACTCAGGAACCCTAGTTCTTTGATCACTGCATTGGGATTCAACATCAATAAGAACACTAAGTGGATGTAGGTTATTACCACACAGTTGGGGCCGAACCACTATAAATCATTTGTGTCACCTTTTTTCCCATTTGATTCTCTCATTAATTTCCTTTTTATTCTTTGTTGTTATTTTGACTCCGTGTCGTTGGCCAAATTAAGGGTCAACATTTTGGTGCTTTTGTTGAGAGATTAGTCAAAAAGATTGAAGAAAATCAAATGGTGAAGATATCCAAGAGGGTTGGACAGGCTGCTGGCGCTGCCATCTCAACCTCCTCCTCCAAATGTGGCTGAAAATGAACCACATTTAGATTTTGAAGAGAAGGAAATGGATTCTGAGATGCTGAGGGCAACACTGGGCGTGTTACAGGATGAGTTGGCCAATCTGAGGGCCAATCAGGAGAATGCAGCAGAGACCTTGGCACTGCAACAAAGGGAGATTGAGCGTCAGCGCCAGGAGCTGAATGAGAGGCAGGCAGAAATGGAATGTCGGCAGAGAGATGCCACAGCCGCTCTTGAAGCAGCCATTCAGTTGGCCAGAGGACATGCTGCGCTGACCTCTCAACCAGATCAGCCACCAAGGGCACCACCGCAACGGGCCCCTAATCCGAGTCCTCCGCTCCAGCCAGTAATCCCTCAAAGGCCAGAGCAGCCACCAGTTGCTCAGGATGATGTCCTAATTCGGGATCATGAGCAACAGTCACCCTCTCAAGCTGGTCGTGACAATCCCCATCGCCAGAGGCATAATAGGGCCGGGCAGCTGCCCCGCAACCCTAGACTCCCAGGGGACGATGAGCCAAATCCACCGAGTAGGGGGCAACGTCCTTCTGTCCACACAAGGCATAACGAGTCAGGCTCTGCGGTCAGGGGCCCCCCACGGCATAATAATGCACGGGGACCCACCGACCAGCGCAGGCGTCCCCCTAATGCTCGGGAGATGCCAGTCATGCCATAGTCGGCCGCAGTTTAGAGATGGCCATGACTAGAATGAGGCCAATTTCGGCAGGGGGAATGCTGGTCGAAGGCATGAGGAAAGAGGTGGAGACAGAAACCCCCCACCAAGAGAAAATAGGCTTGTGAGCCATAACACTGGGGGGCAACCCTGACAACATAATGTTTTTGAACGCCTGGGCGCTAGCGAACAAAGGCGTAGGGATGATGACTTGAGGTACATACTCAACGACAGACACAAGAGGCACGATGAGTACGCTCCTCCAGCCCCAGTCCCGCTGCAGGATCTTTCCCGCCACTCTGTCCGACATCGCCTAGGAGTGGTTCTTTAAGTTCCCTCCTGCTAGTATAGTATCCTGGGAAATGTTCGAGAAGGAATTTTATGGAAAATTCTACACTGGTCGCGTACACCCCACTGAGGCCAACCAACTGGTTGAGATACGCCAAAAGGAGGGACAACCCTTAAAGGAGTACGTCTAGCGCTTTATGCGAGCAGTGGGTGGAGCCAAAACAATGGGTGAGGAGGGAAAGATGATGGCCCTAACTGCGGGGGTTAGACGTCACTCTCCCCTCTGGAGCAGCCTGAGAAAGAATGGGGTAAGGCATACCTAGGAGTTCCTGGATCGAGCTGATCGGTACATCAAGCTCGAAGATGCAATCGCCAACGAGGGGAAGTCGCCTACGAAAGACAAGGGACCGAAGGAAGATCCCGCCAAGGCTGCCAACGGGTCGGATAAACCCAATGGCAACGACAAAAGCAACGGGAACGGAAATGGCAGAAATGGTGGAAAAGGGCAGGCAATGAGCCGTCAAAATATAAAAATAAATACCCCAAAGGCAATAGATATGAGCCAAGATTCACCAACTATACATCCCTTGTCGAAAGTAGGGCAGAGGTCTACCAGGTGACCAATGCAAATGTCCCTTATAAGCGACCAACACCTATAAGGAAGGATATCTCCAAGAGAGATACATAATTTTTTGTCATTTTCACAACGATTACGGACATAACACCAATGAGTGTACCCAGTTGAAGGACGAGATCACGTTCTTGATCTGGCAGGGACACCTAAGGAGATATGTACGAGCCGCAGGAGGGTCTCAGTGAGAGGCTCAAGGTGGCAATGAGCAGGTTCCTGCATGCCAACACTCGCCACCTTTACAGCCGGCTCCTGTGGCAGGTACGTTACTCACCATCTATAGCGGCCCACACCTTGCAGGAGATAGTGGGAAGGCAAGGGAGCGATATGCTCGGACTTTATGCCACGACCAGGACATCGAGATGATGAGTGTGGAGGATTGAGCACCAAAGAAGGCTCGAACAGAGGAGGAGTTGATAACCTTCTCTGAAGACGATGCTCCGCGCGTCAGATTTTCACACTCCGATCTGCTGGTCGTTGATGTAAAAATTGCCAATATGATCGTTAAGAGGGTGTTGGTGATTACAGGGAGCTCAATCAACATCTTATATAAGTCTTCACTAGAAATGATGAAGTTGTCCGTCAAAGACCTGGAGCCGTGCAACCAAACCACATATGGTTTTTCTAGCGAAGGACTCGCCCTGACAAGGTCGATTAGGCTCCTGGTTACAGCAGGAACTGCACCTGCAAATAGCAAATTGCTCACTAATTTCATAGTAGTTCATTGTCCTTCAACATATAATGCTGTAATTGGGAGGCTAATCCTGGTTGACCTACGAGCCGTTACCTCGGTTTGGCACCTTGCCATGAAATTCCCAACTGACACAGGGGTAGGATGCGTGTTGGGAAACCAAAAAGAAGCGAGGGAGTGCTACAACGCCATGATATCCAAGGAGAAGAAAGGTGGATCGAGGGAAGCTGCCGAGAAAGAGTTGCAAACGACTAGTGATGTACAAGCCCAATCAAGTGATGGTCTCACCAAATAAGGCATTGCCCAAAGAGAGGACAGGGATTTGGATCCTCGCTTTGGGGATTTGATGAAGGGATAGGACCCATCGAGGACCTTGAAGAGGTCCAACTCGATGAAGCAGATCCAACCAGGGTTGTGAAGGTTGGTAAAAACTTAGAGACAACAACGAAACAAGAATTGGTGGAAATTTTAAAGAAAAACCAGGAAGTCTTTGCCTGGTCGAATAAAGACATGGTCGGAATAAACCCTGCGGTCATTAGCCATGTCTTGAACGTAGACAAGAATTTTCCACCAGTACAACCGAAAAGGAGGCTACTCGACAAAGACAGATCAAAAGCTCTAAAGGAAGAGGTCAAGAAGCTAAAGGAGAACGAATTCATCAGGGTAGCGTTTTATCCATCCTGGGTCTCTAATCCCATACTGGTTCCCAAGCTGAATGGAAAGTGGAGAACGTGCGTGGATTTCACAGACCTTAATAAAGCCTGCCCTAAAGATTGTTTCCCACTCCCTAGAATCGACCAGCTGGTCGATTCCATTGCAAGGCACGAGATACTCTCATTCATGGATGCATACTCCGGGTAAAATCAGATCAGTATGCATTCACTTGATGAGGATCACACTAGCTTTCGGACAAATACAGGGCTATACTGTTATAAAGTGATGCCCTTCAGTTTGAAAAACGCTGGTGCGACTTACCAGCGATTGGTCAATCACATGTTCAAGGAACTAATCGGTACAAACATGGAAGTATATGTCGATGACATGCTAGTTAAGTCGAAGAGGGCAGAAGGACATATAGGGGACTTGCAAGAATGCTTCAATGTCTTGAACAAATATCAGATGAAGCTGAATCCCCTCAAGTGTTCCTTCAGAGTTGGATCAGGAAAATTCTTGGGATTTATAGTGAACTCGCGTGGAGTTGAGGTCAATCCCGAGAAGATCAAATCCCTGGTCAATATGAGATCGCCAAAAAAAATCAAGGATGTTCAAAGCTTAACCGGAAGAATTGCTGCTCTCAGTAGATTTATTTCCAAATCGATGGACAAATGCATCCCATTTTTTAATCTACTCAGAGGCAACAAGAAGTTCGAATGGACAGAGGAGTGCATGCAAGATTTTTAAGCTTTAAAGAACCACATGTCGCAGTCACTGATTCTATCGAAGCCAGTCGATAAGGAAACTTTGTTCATCTACTTGGCGATCACGGAATATGCTGCTAGTGCTGTTCTAGTAAGAGAGGAAGAGGGCGTGTAGAAGGCTGTCTATTATGTAAGAAAAAGGATAATAGGAGCAGAACTGCGATATCCCCCTATTGCTTGATCTTAGCCTCCAAAAAGCTGTGACCATACTTCCAAGCTCACCCAATCACAGTTTTGATCGACCAACCTCTACGGCAAGTTCTGTAGAAGCCAGAAGCCGCATGCCGATTGTTGAAATGGGCGGTTGAACTTGGGCAATTTGATATCTCTTACTTACCATGAGCAGCAATAAAAGGACAAGCTCTGGCTGACTTCGTTGCAGAGCTCACTGGTCTTCCAGATAGCGAACAGCCAGAAGGAACAGACGAGCTTGAACCTCAAATCCAAACCCCTTTATGGAAGTTGTTTACAGATGGTTCTTTTAATTAGCATCACGCTGGAACATGAGTGATTTTGATAACGCCTGAAGGGCATCGATTTCACTGCATGATTAGATTCGACTTCACTACTTCAAACAACGAAGCCGAGTATGAATTGTTGCTCGCAGGATTATAATTAGCCAGAGACATGCACATAAAGTCACTCGAAATATACAGTGACTCTCAGTTGGTGGTTAATCAGATCATTAGAGAATATCAGGCTCGAGGTCTAAAGATGGTTGCCTACCTGAATAAAACAAAAGATTTGTTGGCCCAGTTTAAGAAATACACTCTCCAGCAAGTACCTCGCAACCAAAACTCCAACGTTGATGCTTTAGCCAAATTAGCGAGTGCCAAGGATGCTGGCACCCTGAATATAGTACTAATTGAACGACTGTCAACGCCAAGCATCCAAGCGAAAGAAACCTCTTTGGTAATTCAGGCGGCGGATACATGGATGGCACCTTACATAGAGTTCCTGACGCAGGGTGTGTTACCGACGGACAAAAACAAAGCCAGGACCCTTCAGCGGCAAGCTGCTAGGTATATCCTGGTCAATGGAATCTTGTACCGAAGGGGATACTCAATGCCACTCCTCATGTGTATTTCAAAAGAGAAGGCCAAAGAATTGATGAGAGAGGTCCATGAAGGCTTTTGTGGGGACCATGCTGGGGGGCAGAGTTTATAAAAAAATATCATAAGGCAAGGATACTTTTCGCCAACAATGAATGAAGACTCGATGGAATTTGTGCGGAGGTGCGATAAGTGCCAGAGATTCTCCAAAATTCTGCGAGCAGCCCCTAATGAACTAAAGCAGATGCAAAGTCCGTGGCCATTCGCAGTCTGGGGTATAGACCTAATCAGATCTTTGCCCACAGGAAAGGGAAGCGTTAGGTACGCCGTAGTAGCTGTTGATTACTTCACAAAGTGGGTCGAAGCTGAGCCACTTGCAACTATAACGACCAAGAAAGTGCTGGACTTCGTGGTAAAAAACATTGTATGTCGCTATGGATTGCCAAGAAAAATTGTCTCAGACAACGACACACAGTTCGATAGTGATCTGTTCATGGATTTTTGCGAACGACATGGAATTATTAAGAGCTTTTCTTCAGGTGCTCACCCTCACACAAATAGACAGGTCGAGGCAGTCAATAAGACACTAAAGGATACTCTGAAGAAAAGACTTGAGGAAGCGAATGGGGCATGGCCAAAGCAATTGCCTAAAGTCCTTTGGTCGTACAGAACGTCCCATCACACAGCAACAAGCCATACTCCATTTTCCTTGGCTTATGGATATGAGGCTATGTTGCCTGTTGAGTTAGATCTGCCATCGCATCGAAGAATGACGTATGATCAAGGCTCTAATAGCCAACTATTGATGGAATCTCTAGATTTGGTCATTGAAAGGCGCGAGCAAGCCCAACTCTGAGTAGCGACTTACCAGCAAAAGGTCGCCCGGTATTTTAATTCTAAAGTACGTGAAAGGAAATTCAATGTAGGAGATCTAGTACTTAGAAGGGTTTTCCTCAACACCCGCAACCAGGCCGCTAGAGTACTCGGACCTAACTGGGAAGGATCGTACCAAATTGAAGAAGTCCTCCATCCAGGCACTTACAAACTTTCTCGCTTAAATGGAGATCTCATTCCTCGCTATTGGAATGGAACACCTGCAGAAGTACTATCAATAAAAAATTCTTCTTAAAGAATTGGCTTGTATTAATTTTACTTTTTACAAGTTATGAAAAAAGGTTGGTCATTTTATGTGACTGATCACTTATAAGTGTAAGATCATTTTGGTGTTTTGTCCATTTACTACGAGAAATAAAAAGGGATTGTGTGCAGCTAGTAAATCTTGCCAACTATTGTATTTATTACAAGTATTTGCTCATTACGTGTGTTGTTTTGCTATATTATTGTTTTAAATTCTCTACTACAAGCAGTAATGTTCGAACAGGTTCTAGTAAAGGCAAGTGATCGAGGACCTAAAGCTCCTCAATCACTTGGGGGGCATATAAGGTATCTAGTAAGCAAAGCATATCTAAAGGTATGTAAACACATGAGCAAAATAAGTGAAAGCATGCTAGGGTACTTAGAGTATTTTTCAAAATTTTGATATTTTGTTAAATCAATCCAAAGTACCATGCTAAGTTCGGTCATGCAAACCGATAGTATAATAAAGTGCAAATATATTATAATATCAAAAAAGAATTCTTTTACACCGCAAGAAGTTACTGCTCGGATGTAATTGTTTGATTAAAAGGGAAAAAGCTGCCCATGCAGCAATAAAAGTTAAAAAAGAAATTGTCTTTACATCACGACTCGTAGGCCGTGTATTTCAAAAGATAAATAAAAAGACTACGGGGTAGAAGGGTCTTGAGGAGTGTCCTGGTCGACTGTAGTTCCAGCTTCATTTTCCGCGCCATCAATCGCCGTTGCCAAGGAAATTTATGGGGAAGCAGGAATTTTGGCTCTTTCTTCTTCCTCTAGGCGAATAGTGCACCGAGCTATTTGAGTTCGGCTCAAGCGCTCAGAAAGGTAGTTGAAGTTGGCCTCACGGTTGTGCTTCCAGAACTCATAGAAGCAAAGGTAGGTGGCTTCGCTATACTTCTCCAAGTTTCTGGCATTCGTCTCCTCAAGCTCCTTGACACGCCCCTCCAGCTCCTCAGTCTCCTTTCTATTCGCAATCAGATCAACCTCAAGTTGTTTGGCCTCTTGGCAGTTAAGTCTAGCATACTCCCTAAACTTCTCTTTGTCGGCATTGGTGTTGGCCAGGGTAGTCCGGAACTGTAGTAGCTCTTCGGTCAACTGGGAGTTTTGCTCGATCAGTTCGGTGTTCTTGCTGAGCAGTTTGGTGTTTTTCTCGAGCAGTTCAACATTCTTCCCCTCGAGCATCTTCATCGCCTCAATATGCTTGGTGTCAAAGTCTTTAGTCTGGGTGAACAAAGCCCCCGTGCGGCGCCAACCGACAGTTATAGTCAGCAATCCCTCCAATCAGGAGAAAATGGTAAGATGATGGTAGAAAAATGACAAAGTAAAATTCCCCAGCTAAAGAAAAGAAACTTACACTGGCTATCTCGTTCAGCCCCCGGTTTATTATCTAGTCGGCCTCCATGGAATTGGTGCCGACAATGGCCTCTCGGCTACGTTTGTGCTTTGAGAGTTTGTATATCCTTTCTCTGGCTGAGCCAACTACGGTGCTGGTCAGGGCGTCTTCAGGTTGATTACCTTGAGGTATCTGTTCGGTTGGCGTTGGAGGGGTAGAGTACTGGTCGACCGGTGCAGGTGGAGACTGTTGGTTGCGTGGAGAGGGAGGTGGCGTTGTCTCTTTTGTAGGAGCACCTGCTGGAGGATGATCCTCAGTCCGGGACTTCTTTGAAGCAGCTTTGCTGCTTTCCCCGCGAAGCCGCTTGCTATCTTTCTTCCTGCTTGAGGGAGCAACAGAGGTGGTGTAGTGATCGAACATGTCTCCAGATGACATATCTGCAAGTGAAGAAACATTGCGAGCAGTTAGACAATATGTATCGGTGGAGATGAAATTAAAAAAAAGAAAATTATAAGTAAAGTACTCGTGCTATAAATACTGGTCGCTACATTACTTACTGAACTACTGCTACACTCATTCACTGCATGGAAGAAATCTGAATTTAAATTTGGAGTGTACTTAAAGTTGCCGTCCCCGTCAAATAAATGACAGGGAATGGGCAAATTGTCTAAGAATGAGAAGACAATACCGTTCTCATCTGAAGACTCATCGATGGGTGCAGGGGGTTTGGAAGCTTTATTTTTTCCCTTTCCCAAAGGGGTAGGGGGAGCAACTGCTCGCGGGGTGCTGGAGGGTTCCCTGATTGTCACTCCATTTTTCCTCCTCCTTGGAGGTTGCAACATGTCTGGGTGCTGCTCGGGAATTTCTCCACCAGTGGCACTCCCCGCCGTTGACTCCCTCACGTCCTGGTGAGGTGCTAGAAGCCTGACCAGCCTTAAGTTGGCTTCAGTGACCAGCTGTTTGACGCTTTTTTCTACGTCAGTCATGCTGGCCAGTAGTGCTGCTCGAAGCTCCATTTCTGGAGTAAGAGCTGGTCGCAGCCATGGACCTGAAGAGAACTAATTTTCTAAGGAAAATGTAGATAAAATAAAAGAAAATAAATGACCAGGAGAACAAAGAAGTTACCTCCTTGGGTGAAGGCTAGGTTGTTGGCAACCAGGTCGGTGGTTAAAAAGTACTCCTGGTAGTACTTTCCTACATTGGACTTGTAGGACGTACCACTCAGGAAGGTGTGGGTCGATTCCTGGTGGCAAAAATGAAAGAACCCCGTGTTGTCCTGGTTGGGGTTAGATTTGAGATCGAACAGGTAGTTGATCTCATGAGGCGAAGGGACATGCCATTTTTTATGGCTGTAAAGGATATAGAGTGCGAAAAGCATTCTATACCCGTTTGGGGTTATTTGGAAAGGAGCGACCCCGAAGTAATTGGCCATCCTTGGAAGTAAGGATGGAGAGGCAAGATTGCTCTTGCCTCAATGTGATACCTCGACCAGATGCTGAAGGCACCGCCAGGCAGGTTTGCCCGTTGGTCGGTGGTAGGAAGAAATAAAGTTACCCCAGAAAGTCCGTACTTTTTGAGGAAATTGTTTACAATCCGAGCAGTGATTTGGCTAGGAGGAGTGAGGTACCATTCAACATCTAGTAGAAGTACATAGCGAGGACGGGCCTGTGTTTGGATTTCGGGACTAGTGATTTCAGCTCTACCACTGATCGAGGGAATTTCAGCCCGAGGAGCTGGCTGATTTTCGGAAGGTTTAGATGGTTTCTTTTTCTGGGCAGTGGATTTTACTCTACCCATATTTGGTGGACTTGAATGAGGTTTGTTGGGTGGAATTCGGGAAAAAGGGATCTTTGGGATAAGTAGTGACGACTGTTCTTCGTCCATGAGTAGCTGAGCGAGCAAGTTGTTGTCAATTGGCCTCTCACCTCCTGACGGATCTTGCATGAAGATCTGCGAACAGAGAAGGGGAGATGAGAATCTACGACCTAAAAAATAGTGTTAAGAGTTGGAATAATGTTGCTCGCGTATAAAAGTCAAGCTTTTATACGACCAGAAACATTCTAGCAAAAACACTAAATTGCATACGGGCACTTTGGAAAACGGATAAAAAAGTAGACGTAAAAAGTTTTTCAGGAAAATCTTTTCGACTCTGAGGGGCGGGAAAAACCCAGTTTTTTCTACAAGCTTAAAAATTGAATTTTTACTTCGATTTTACGCCCTAAATTCATGATCCTGACTACCAAACTAGTTCCTAACCCCAACAAGGCGTTATTTTCCTATCATACTTAGCGTAGATCAACATACCCATTTACCTCGAAACCATTTTGCAAGAACTAACAGAGATATTCAAGAGCTCAAAAATAAAAAATGAAGGAAAAATAGGCATTGCACGACACAACATAACAGGAAGGAATCGATCAGAAGACTTACTTGGATGAAGGATTGGAGTGAAGATCTAAGAAGAATGGACAGGCGCACCTTGAATCAGCGAAGTTTTTTGGGTGTTTTGCTTTGTTCTTTAGAGTTCTTGAAGGCAAGAGGATTAGTAAAAAGTGAAAAGTGAAAAAATGGGTTATTTATATTGATCGTGGCACTCTAAAAGAGGTAATAATGGGATTAACTTTTCAAGGCATGGGGAGGCACAATAGCTGCCAGACAACTTTTGGGAAACTGAAAAGACATGATTGATTGCCTTTTTTGAGAAGGCATGGGTGACTCTGTTAGATTTTGTGGGGTATGCGAAGGGCCAGTCTCCTAATTTTACTTTATGCTGGTGGTAGTAAAATAAACTTGGGGGGGCAAATGTTTACCCAAAAATGGCTCCTGATGACGTGGCAAGAATTTATTACACGTGGTTGGCACATGGCAGCGTCAAAGTGAAGGGATGTTGTTCGCCTATCGACCAGATTTCTATTGCTTCATCAGATCTCGTGTTTAGATGCGACTAGTCTGGTTGCATGCTTCAATTTATTTCCTTTAAGATTTGCAATCTTGTAATAACCACATTTGTTATATTTTCTCTTTATTGCCTTGATATGCTGATATTAAGGATAATTAAGGCCCATTGGCCCATGTAACACCTTGAGCCTATAAGTATGAATGAGAGGGCTCAAGGAAGGGACTTTTGAACCTTGAACTTGAATACTCATAGAGAAAGTATAGTGTGATTATCCACAAAATGTTGTAATTCTCCCAAGGCTAGTGAAACTCAAGAACCCTTGTTCTTTGATCACTGCATTGGGATTCAACATCAATAAGAACACTAAGTGGACGTAGGTTATTACCACACAGTTGGGGCCAAACTACTATAAATCATTTGTGTCACCTTTTTTCCCATTTGATTCTCTCCTTAATTTCCTTTTTATACTTTGTCGTTATTTTGACTCCGTGTCGTTGGCCAAATACAGGGTCAACAAGTTCCTTTAGCTCTGTCAGAGCCATTATGTAGGGTGCCTTTGATATGGGTGCAATCTCTGGAATCAAATGAATCACAAATTCAAATTTCTTGTCTAGAGTTAGGCCGGGTAAATCTTCTGAAAAAACCTCCAGGATTCACACACCACGCAAACGTCCTCAGGCATTAGTTTGATTTCGTTTGTCTTATCAACTACGTTTGCAAGATACACCTGACATCCATTGCGAATCATGTTGTGTGCTTTTAAGGTCGAGATTATCGATGTACGAAGTCCTGCATTTCCCACAAAGGTGAACTGTTCCCCGTTGTCTAGCTTAAACTTCATTGCCTTCTTGCGATAGTCGATGGTTGCTCCACACTTAACCAACCAATCCATACAAAGAATCACCTCATAGTCTATTATATTTAACTTGACCAAATCTTCTAGACATTTCTCCCTTCAATCTCCATTGGGGTTGCTGGCATCCATCTAGTTGACATCATTACATCACTCGAGGGTAACATCGTAGCGAAGCCCTCACTAAAATCCCTATAGGGCACTCTTAGGCTATCTATCATTTCCAGAGAAATAAAAGAATGCGTAGTTTGTGAATCAATAGGGACTTTACATAATTTACCAGCTATAGAGATCTGACCTGTCACAACGGTGTTACTGGCCTCAGCTTCTCATTTTGTCAATGCGAAGACTCGGGCTGGGACAAGATTGTCATTGCCTTTTTGTCCTGTCCCTGCCGTCACTTATGGACAGTCTCTCTTTATATGACCCTTTTGGCCACACTTGAAGCATATTCCTGTGTTTGCCCTACACTCACTCGGGTGCTTATGGTTACACTTTCAAAAAAATGGGAACTCGGCCCTGCGGTCCTGTTGGTTACCGCTGCCATTGCTCTCGGCTGTTAGTTTGGGCTTCTTGTCTGACCCACTGCCCTGACACTCATGAAATTTTCTCTTGTTGTCACCCTTCCCCGAGTGATTCTTCCTTGCTTCTCTCCTAGCTGCCCCATCTTTCTAGATGCAATCTTCCATGAACTCTGCATCCAAGGCTCTCTCCAGGATCTCACCATAAGTATCTATCCCCATACTAGTCAACTTGATGTCTCTAGATATCATCGGTTTCAGTCCCCTAATGAAGTGTTGGATCCTCAGGTCTTCTTTTGGAACTATTTCCGGTGCAAATCTAGCCAATCTATCAAATATTTGTGCGTATTCTGTGACAATACGGTTCCCTTGGACTAGCGTCACGAACTCATTGACCCTGGTGGCCATGACTGCAACACTATAATTCTTCTTATTGAAGGCAAACACGAAGTCATTCCAAGTCATAGTGGCTAAGTCCCGAGTCTATATGATGACGTTCCATTAGATTCTCTCATCCTTCTTCAGTAAGTGGGATGCATAGGATATGCTCTCCTGGTCATTTAATATGTTCAAAGACAACCTCCATTGACTTGAGCCAATCTTTGGCCTCCAAAGGATCCGGTTTCCCCTCAAAGTTTGGTGGGGGTTGTTTCATGAACCTTTCATACACTGGTTCAAATATAGGAATTTGTACCCCTAGACTTGCTGTCACTTGTTGTGCTACTACTAATGAGGGTGGTGCTGGTGGCACTTGCCCAATGTGACTCAATTCTTCCTCTCTCACCCTTAATTTCTCACTCAACCTTGCCACTTCTTCAGCTAGATCATTAGCAGCGGGTGCTATAGGCACCTCGGGAATGTCATCCATGGGAGGTATTGGGTCCTCAAGGATGCCAGCCATGTTTGGGTTAGCGGCTGCACCACGACCCCTGCCCCTTCCTCTTCCTCGGCCAACTTCTCTCCCTCTGCCCCTTACTGCTCTTCTAGTTGATATGATGGAATTGTGAAGTCCAAGTGGTTTCGATCATGAGAAAAGAGTGAATCTAATTATTAGTTGCTCTACTACTAGAAGAAATAACGTAAGAAAACTATTATTTTAATACTAACAAAACAAACAGAAAAAAACAACTTATGACATGATGAGTTAAGTCTTTTTCCCAGTCTTCAGTATGTATGCTGAGGGATTCCTTGAAGCCAAGAATTGAACAACCTGTATATGATACCATTTATAATGCCCGTAGTTCCCTATCTCTACTAAAATACTAATTTTAACAATAACTTCATAGATTTTGTAATCTGACTTAAAATGTAGTAAGTCTTTATTTAAAATAGATGCAGAGTTTGGATCTAATGTTTAAAACAAAAGAGAATTTGATGCAGTCTTAAAAATAAATAAGTACCTCCCACTAATAAATTAGCATAATGAAAGACTTTAAGGCACTATGATGTTCTGGATCATTTTCTCGTTCAATGGCCCCCCGCAACATACATACATACTTATGGAAAACTGACTCAACTCACCATGCGTGCCAAACAAGTCTACCTAGTATTTACCTGCAAGGGAAAAAGTAAGCGGGTGAGCTAGAAGCCTAGTAAGGGAGTACAAACAAGACATACAAGCATAAGCGACATATCTCATACATTCTTAACATACTTTTCTTATAGTAATCATTATCAACATAAGTCATAATCATAAACGTCAGACTATTTGCGACATAAGCATAATCGTACATTATAAGATCATAATCATAAACATAAGATCATTTGCAACATAAGCATAAGCATTCAACATAAGATCATAAGTATAAACATTCAACATAAGATCATGACTCCTATATTGTCCAGTGATCAACACATATGCATACAACATAAGATCATGGCTCCCCTATTGTCTAATGATCAACACATAATGGACAACCTTTTTGCTGTAGCCTTAGCATCAGTCACGCAACATATACCTTATCATGAAATATTAGTAACATTATAGCAATCCAAGAATAAGTGCTGTCTAACTTCCTTGTAAGGATTAATGCCCTAAAAGCATGTAAAGACATTTTATTGATTTAAATAAAAGTAAAATTTTATTATATTTGAATGTTATAATTATTGTTCGAATTAATTATATAATAATATCAAGAAAATTTCTTATTCATTCATGAGAATATGATCTTGTATTAGTAAAAGAGAATTAAGATCACATATAATGAATAAAACAACCAGTAACAGATTAAAGTAAGGAATCTTTAATGAATGGTTACTAGTCTGGTATACTAAGCATATGGGATGCAAGTGATCTAGATTCAGATCATCGATGTGGATAAACATCTTAATAAAGATGTTGTATATAATAGGAATTATATATGATATGACCGATGAGAATTAATTATTTTTATAAACTTACCGTTTGACATAAAGATTTAATTCTTATCATAATAGATGATCATTTGTAGAACAGTCTAAATCCTGAGTATTCATGAACTCCTGTTTGTGTCTATTGGATCTTTTAATTCCCTCGTTAAGGTTTCTTAGTATAATGAGCCTAATGACTTTTGTTTTGGAGATTCAAAATCTTGAATGGCTGGGAACATGATTTACAATAATGGAATCCATACTTTCCTAACAGATAGAATACTGGTTCCCTTAAGGGTTAATTCTAGAACTGAATAGTTATTGTGCTCAACTCTATAATTTGATTATATATTGATTATTTGCTAGTGAATTAATGGTACTTAAGGATCAAGAGGTAAAAACGATAATCTTGACCAGCTCTAATTAACGAACAAGTAAATGGAGGACATAACTACATTTATTTATTATATCAATGGACTACAAGAGAAAACTTTGTAAATATAATTCTATAAATACTTAGAGTGCAATTCCATATTTATAGTGGAGTAATCATGGAATTAATAAATAAGATTATTAGATTATAGAGATTAATTAATAATATGGATTATTAGAGCTTCGTATTATAGGTCCATGGTCCTCAGATCAGCTCTGTCCTACACTTTCAAGGGTAAGGATGTCAAAAGAAAGATTTGTAGAGAGAATGACTTAATTGCAAATGAATTAATTTTCCAGGGCAAGGAAATAATTATGTGATAATTATGGGCAATTGATAAATTATGAGTTAATTAATTATTTAACTATATAGTTTTTATTTTGAAAAATCTATTTCTTAAAATAAATATTAATCATGTTTAGATTAATATAAAGAGAGGGATTAATAATTTTCTTATTTATAATAAGATATTTATTTATTTATTTAAAACTGATATTTTAAGATAAAGTTAATTTTGAATAAACTGATATTTATTTTGGAATAAATATATTGTCTTAAATATTGATTAAACAAACAAATAAAAAAAATCAGGGAGAGCCCTAATAGTGTGGTGCAACACACTCACTGCACAGTGAGTGTGGCGCTACACATATGGATATATGTTGTAAAACACACTAATATATTACTTTATAAAAATGTCACTTAATCATGGATAATAGAAAAATACCACTTAAAAGATACACTCAGTGGGGCATTGATAAAACATGCAAGCTTGGGCCCAATAGTTAAAAATAAAAATAATGTATTCATATGCTATGTTTAAAAGAAAAATAAAAGTTTAAGTCCCACTGGCATATTTGGAAATAAAATTCATAACATAGTTTGTTTAAAGAACATCTTGGTGCTCATATTGATCGTTTATTCATTCATAGGAAATCCCCACACCATACATACTCTGTAACGCCCTGTATAACCAAGATTATTACACTGTGTGTTTAAGATAGTGCAAGACTTGCTAATCAAGTTGTCTGAACATAAATGTGTTTCTAAAGTCAACTGACAGGTTAGGGTTAAACGATTTTGATCGTAAAATGGTTGATTTTCATTAGAATAAGAGTTTGACATGGGATTCCAAAAGTAATGTTAACATGGTGATTACAACTCTAAAAAATAGATACAACAGTAGCCAGCCTAAATGGCAAATTTTAATTTTTTGGCTTTAGTCCCTTTAAATCCCTCGACCGTGGTGGTCGAGCAGCTGCCAATGTACACACTGCCCCCAAATCTCTCCAACTCATGGTTGGTTTAGCTTTCCTTTGCCTTTACCTGCACCACATAGCACCCGTGAGCCAAGGCTCAACAAGAAAACAAAATTCAACAAGCATAGATAACAACAGAATGTGCATAGTAAACTTTAGATCAACTAGTTCAACCAACAACAGAGTACAAGCAATAAATTAGGCAACAATAAATAGATTCTTCCAAACAAATAATTCAATCTCAATACAAATATTTAGGTGTCGGTGCCCTTAGGCCGAGCCCTCTGGTTAATTAGCTGATCCCAGCTCGCTTAGGCCGAGCTGCGTTCAATACGCTCAACATCAGCCCCGACTCCCTTAGGTTGTACTTTCACATCACACATAACAAATATACAAGTTGCAGAAAACATATGTTCATTTACAGGGGATCTAAAAACTCGGGTGCAATTTTCTTACCTCGAGTCCCGAGCGAAGGATGTAGAGAGGTCCCGAGCACGATCCTCAATCCCGAGCCTTAACGACAACCCTAGTCACAAGAGACAATGTATAACTATTAAAAATCCAATCCAATTAAAATGTTTTGGAATAAAATACTAGCCTCTGGGACCTCAAATTCTACTAAACTAGGTAGTAGAATTCATCCCTAGTACTTAGGTTTAAGTCCCTGAGCAGAAAGATCTGTTTGGGTTAAGGTTGCCTAGGCATGCCATGGCCTGGCCCTAACGGTCGTGGCACCCCCCCAAGTCAGAGGTGCCAGCCTCAAATTCTAGGGGTAGGTGGGCCACGACTTGTCCTCTAGGGCCGCGGCGCACCCATGAATTAGCGAACCCCCAGGGCCTTTCGGGTCACGCGGGCCGCGACGCCCATGACCTGGGTTGCGACAAGCCCCTGTGAACCCAGAGATCTCTGGGTTATTCTGCATTTTCCCCAAGCCCAAACTAATAATTTACACCCCAAACACCAGCCAAACTTAGAAGTAAGCTTAAAATCCTAATTCATACAGCCCAAACATCACAAAAATTCAGAAACAATTACATACCCTCACCCAACACTCAAAAGCAGACTTAAAGTCTACCTCCATGCAAGCCTAAAGTTCTAATGGATTTCAGCAGATTAATCAACTTAAAATCCTTACCTCAGTAGTATCTCCACCCCCTGAGCTGACTCTCAAACACAACAAGTCTTCTCCCTTATTTTCTTAGCCTCAAGTCTTCAAAGCTCAACAAGTTCTACACACCCAAAGAGAGGGAAAGGGAGAATGTGAGAGTGAGTGTGAGAGAGAAAGAGCTGAGAAATTTATGTTATGTTCTGATCACTTCCTAAGGCCCTTTCAAGCTTATCTCCCTACAAAAGACCAAAGTACCCCTGGTATTAACTCAGCCTCCTAATTGCCCTTAAGGGTAAAACAGTCATTTGCCCCGTTTCCCGCTAATTATTCTTCGAGTCATCCTACAAATTTCCAATCAATCCCGACGTACCCAACAAATCACCAAATACTTACACGTTACTTGATAAATCCCAAAGTACTCACTAAGTTCCCACAATACTCCTAGGCTCACCCCGAGTCGGGTAGTAAATCCCTGCTGTGACTATTTCGCTAATCCACTCACTAGGATCACCTCGAGCGGAATACTACAAATATATCCACATAATAATGTGGTCTCAATCATTTAATGCATATAATCACATTTATGCCCTCAACGGGCCAAACTTACAAATATGCCCTTATAAAAAAGAATGGGCCCACATGCATATTCAATACTCATAAACATGCATTTATAATCATATTTTCATATAAATCATGCATGCCACATAGCCATGCATTTAATCAATTAATTACACATATATCCAAGTATGCCCTCATGGCACACTAATCAAAGCACTTAACCTTATTAGCATTTTTGGGACGTTACAACTATCCCCCCTATTGAAAATTTCATCCTCAAAATTTAATTGAATAACTTAGGATACTGATCCCGCATAGCCTACTCTAGCTCCCAAGTCGCTTCCTCGACCTTGCTATTCCTCCATAAGACTTTGACCAGAGGAATCGTCTTGTTCCTTAGAACCTTGTGTTTCATGTCTAGGCTCTGAATTTGTCGCTCCTCATATGACAAATCTATCTGTAGCTCCAAATCCTCGTATCCCAATACATGGGTTGTATCTGATACATACTTCCGAAGCATAGAGATGTGGAACACATCGTGAACTCTTGATAGTGATGGGGGTAGAGCCGATTTGTAGGCCACCTGCTCGATCGTCTCCATGAATCAAAATGTGCTACGAATCTAGGGCTCAGCTTGCCCTTTTTCCCAAATCTCCTTACTCCTCGCAATGGCGAAACTCACAGAAATACGTGGTCCCCGACCTGGAACTCTACGCCCCTACGCTTGGGATCAACGTAACTTTTCTATCTACTCTGCGAAGCGAACATTTGATCTTGGATCTTCTCAATAGCTTCATTAGTCTTCTGAACCATCTTCGGTCCCAAATACTTCTTCTCTCCCATTCCATCCCAATGAATGGGCGATCTACACTTCCTTCCATATAACATCTCGTATGGTGCTACTCCAATCATTGATTGATAACTGTTGTTGTACAAAAACTCAATCAACGGGAGGTACTTACTCCAAGACCCCTCGAAGCCTAACACAACACTCTAAGCATGTCTTCCAATATCTGAATCGTCCTCTCAGAATGTCTGAGAATGAAAGGTTGTACTGAACTTCAACTGAGTTCCCATATCCTTCTATAAACCCCCCAAAACTTGGAGGTAACTATTGGATTCTGGTCTTAGGATCCCCATGGAGATGTACATTCTCCCACACATACAACCCCACCCATTGATCCACAGCATATGTCATCCTCACCGGCAGAAAGTGAGCTGACTTGGTGAACCTGTCTACTATCACCCACACCAAGTCATGTTGCCCCACTGTCCTGGGTAAACCTCCCACAAAATCCATGGTAATATCTTCCCACTTCCACTCAAGAATACCCAAAGGCTGTAACAACCCCGCTAGTTGCTGGTGTTCAGCCTTTACCTTCTGATAGGTTAAACATTTGCTACGTATTCAACCATGTCTTAATTCATCCCAGGCCACCAATATAAAGTCTGTAGATCATGGTACATCTTCGTGGTTCCTGGATGAAGTGACTATGGTGTAGTATGGGATTCATCAAGAATCTCTCGTCTAATACCCATATCCATTGGAACACAAATCCGATCCTTATACCTCAGTAAACCTATCTCTGTGATGGACTAATCCCTAGCAAGACTAGCAAGGATATTTCCTCTAACCTCTTGCAACTGTGCATCACCCATCTGACCCTCTCTTATCCTCTCTAGGAGGGTAGACTGTAAAGTAATATTGGCCAACTGGCCCATAACCAATTCTATCCTCACTCTAGTCATCTCCTCTGCGAATTCCTTTGATATCCGCTTCGAGCTAAACAACTGTCCCTAGACTCCTCCGGCTCAAAGCATCTACCACTACATTAGCTTTTCTTGGGTGGTAAAGGATATCACAGTCATAATCCTTAACCAATTCTAGCCAACGTCATTGTCTCATATTTAAGTCCTTTTGGGTGAAGAAATACTTTAAACTCTTATGATCAGTGTATATCTCACACTTCTCTCCATACAAATAATGTCGTCATACTTTTAGTGCGAATACCACCGCTGCTAGTTCCAAATCAAGGGTAGGGTACCGCTGCTCATATTCCTTCAGTTTTCGTGACGCGTAGGCAATAAACTTCTCATTTTGCATCAACAAACATCCCAATCCCAGTCTTGATGCGTTGCAGTACACTAAAAACTTGTCCCCATCCGAAGGAAGACTCAGTACCGGAGCAGTAATCAATCATCGCTTCAACTCCTGGAAACAACCCTCACATTGTCTGACCATGTGAACTTTAAATTCTTCCGCGTCAACTGAGTCAATGGTGTGGCAACCTTTGAAAACCCTTCCACAAACCGTCTGTAATATCCAGCTAGTCCAAGGAAATTCCTAACCTCTGAGGCATTCCTTGGCCTCGGCCAATCCCTAACTGCTTCTACCTTGGTCGGATCCACCTTAATCCCGTCTCCAATGACAATATGTCCAAGGAATGTCACTTTTGGCAGCCAGAACCCACACTTCTAAAATTTAGCATATAACCGATGCTCCTTCAACCTCTGAAATACTAGTCGGAGATGTTGCTCATGCTCTGCCTCTGAACGAGAGTAAAACAGGATGTCGTTGATGAAAATAATCACAAACTGATCTAAGAATTCCTTGAACACCCTGTTCATCAGATCCATAAACGCTACTGGGGCATTGGTCAATCCAAACTACATGACCAAAAACTCATAGTGCCCGTACCTCGTGTAGAAGGCCATCTTTGGAATATCCTTGTCCTTGATCCTCAACTGGTGATAACCAGATCGAAGATCAATCTTCGAGAATACCGTCTTACCCTACAGCTGATCGTATAGGTCATCTTTCCTCGGTAGGGGGTACTTGTTCTTGATAGTTAACTTGTTCATCTCCCTATAGTCTATACACATTCTCAAAGTCCCATCCTTCTTCTTCACAATAAAATTGGAGCACCCCACTGGTGAGAAGCTAGGTCTGATAAATCCCAAGTCTAGTAGCTCCTGCAATTGTATCTTAAAATCCTTTAGCTCTGTCAGAGCCATCCTATATGGTGCCCTTGACACTGGCTGTAACGCCCTACTTCCTTAGAGCTGTTACTAAGTGAGTTAAAAAGGTGCCATTAGCTCGCTAATCAAGGTTTTAGGTTAAAAGTGTAGCTAAACTATAACAAAACTCGTTTAAAGACATTTAATATAAAAATATTGTCATTCATTGAAAATGTAAAGAGTTACACATTTGGGATCCCAAAATACTATTTAGAAAATACTTTACATCTCAAAATACATTTAAGGTCGACTTAGGCTACAAATCTACCAATACATTACATCTTCCTAAAATAACCTTGGTCGTGGCAGCCAGGTAGGCCGAATATGTACGCGTTGCTCCACGCTCTCCGTACTCATGGTTGGTTGACCTTTCCTTTGCCCTTACCTGCACCATAGAGCACCCGTGAGCCGAAGCCCAACAAGAAAACTCAACACAAAACATATATCATATGCATAGCAATCCATAGTATATAACAAAACAGCCAACATGCTAAACACATAGCGGCCAACACCGTCCCCGACAATTTACCAGGTCTTGGGTTCGCGGTCTTCACCAAGAGGATGACTCCAGCATCCTAGGAAGGTCTCACCCTAACGACCTGTACTCAGCGTGCTCAACACCATTCCCGACCCCTTCCCGTATTCAGCTTCCTACCATTCTTGGCCTTCGCAGTTCCTGACCTTCGTCATTCCCGACCTTTACCGTTCCCAGCCTTCACCGTTCACTCACAAATATGCATCACATAGCACAATATCAACATATATTTAAACATATACTGGACATAAACAATAGGGCTACGCCCTGCAATTCAATCAATAGGGTGACGCCATGCAATACAAACATTAGGGCCATGCCCTGCTCTACGGGTAAAATAATTTTCTTACCTGTGTCCCAAGCTATCTGAGCACTGCAATCCCGAGCACAGTCCTCTAACCCGAGCCTCATTGAAAACCTAGTCACAACATATTCATAATAGGCATCCATCAAGTTCTAAACCAATAAATAACTTCGAAATATAATTCTAGCCTTCGGGAACTTGAATTCTACCAAACTGGGTAGTAAAATCCTTCCCGAGCCTTAACACTTGAGTTCCCAAGCTAAAAACCTTCAAACAGCCTACATTTCATATTTGAGCCGTGGCCCAACCACTTAAGAGCCACGACGTGCTCAAGTCAGAGGCAAAAATTCCTCTCTTTTGGGGGACACAGGCTGTGGCGCTCCAAACTTTGAGCCGCAGTGCTCCTAGCGAATCAGAGGTCTTCCAGCCTCTTTCATCACATGGGCCGCAGCGCCTGAAGAACAGGGCTGCAGCTCAAGCCTCTAAACCCAGAATTCTCTCACTTTCTGCGTTTGCTCCTCGAGCCTAAATCCATAATTCACCCTCCAAACACTAGCCCAACTTAGAATTAAGCCTAGAATCCCTTTCCATACAACCTAAACATCTCAACAGTCCTAAAAAATAATTCCAAATCCTCACCAACACTCAAAATCAAACTCGAGGTCAACCCTCATGCAAGCTTCCCATCTATGGGAGAATTCAACACAAATGATTAAGTTTAGGAGCTTACCTCTGTACTAAATTCGACCCTAAACTGATTCCATGAGTTTCCAAGCTTCTAGCCTCCCAAATTCCAGCCTTGAATCCTTAATCTCTGGATAATTTCTTCAAAAAGTCTCTTGGCACCAATGTGAGGGGGTGCGAGCTGAATGAGAGAGAGCTGAGATATTTGGTGTTTTTTTCCTCTTCTGTTTCCTTCTAAGGTCCTAGCAGTCATAAGAGTCCAAGTCTATCCCTTGCCAAAAGTCTAAATTACCCCTTAAGTTCATCTAAATCCTCAAATGCTACAAAGGAAAATTTCATCAATTGTCAAGTCCCGCTAATTCCTCGAGTGTTCATGTAAATCCCCATTTAATTCTGACATGTCCAAATAATTACTAAACTACTACCCGTTACTCGATAAATTCTGAACAAAATACCCCGAGGCTCCTCCCGAGCTGAGTATTCGACCCCGTTGTGCCTTTCTAGCTAAACTACTACCTAGGACCGTCTCGGATCGTGCATCACAAATATATCACCACTCACGCGTGGTATCACTCACAATATACACAAATATTGCATTTATGCCCTCAACATGCTAAAATTACAAATATGCCCCTAATAGGAAAATGGGGCCCACATGCATATTTAATTCACATAAACATTCATTTCTAATCACATAATCATCAAATTCATACATTAACATAATTAAATCAATTATTGCCCTCCCAGCACGCTAATCAAGGTCCTAAGCCTTATTAGCAAATTTGGGACGCTACAACTATCCCATCCTTACAGAAATTTCATCCTCGAAATTACCTGAATAACTCGGGATACTGATCCTGCATATCTGTCTCAAGTTCCTAAGTCGCCTCTTCCACTTTGCTGTTCCTCTGCAACACTTTCACTAAGGCGATGGTATTGCTCCGCAAGACTTTATCCTTTTGGTCGAGAATCTGAACAAGCTTCTCTTCATACGATAAATCCTGATCCAGCTCCAAGTTCTCATAACTCAGCACGTGCATAGAATTTGATACATACTTTCGAAGCATGGATACGTGAAAAACATTGTGAACCCCTGATAGAGCTGGAGGCATTGCCAATATGCAAGCTACCTCTCCAACCCATTCCAGAATCTCAAAGGGGCCAACAAACCTAGGGCTCAGCTTGTCCTGCACACCAAATCATTTCACCCCTCTTAAGGGAGAAACTCTGAGAAACACATGGTGGCCGACTTGAAACTCTACGCTCTTGCGTATCAAGTTTGAGTAACTCTTTCGCCGACTCTGGGAGGTGAGCATTCGAACTCTAAACTTCTCAATCGCATCATTGGTCCTCTGAACAACCTCAGGACCTAAATATCTCCTTTCACCCATCTCATCCCAATGGATAGGTGATCTGCACTTCCTCCCATATAACATCTCATACGGAGCCACTCCGATAGTCGCCTGATAACTGTTATTGTACGCAAACTTAATCAAAGGGAGATACTCCAAGATCCCCCAAAATCCAGCACACAGGCTCGTAACATATCCTCCAGTATCTGAATCGTCCTTTCAGTCTACCCATCCGTCTGAGGATGATAAGCGGTACTAAATCGCAACTGTGTACCCATAGCCTTCAGCAGACTCTCCCAAAACTTGGAGGTGAAGGTGGGGTCTCTGTCAGATACTATTGACCTTGCAGCCCCATGTAGTCACACGATTTCCTTCACATATAATTCAGCATACTGTTCCACAATATAACTTGTCCTAATCACCCACATTGAATAGGCAAAAAGTGGGTAGACTTGGTATACCTATCCACAATCACCCACATTGAATCATGTTGTCCCACTGTCTTTGGTAATCCAACCATGAAGTCCATGGCGATATCCTCTCATTTCCACTCCAGAATCCCTAGAGGCTGCAACAACCCTGCTGGCCTTTGATTTTCACCCTTTACCTGCTGACAAGTCAAACACTTGGCCACATAATTCACCACATTCCTCTTCATTCCAGACCACCAAATACAAAGTTCTAAAATCTTGGTACATCTTCATCCTACCCGAATGTAAAGAATAAGGAGTGGTATGAGACTCATCCAAGATCTCTCGCTCGATACCAGAATCCACCGGAACGCAAATCCGGCCTTTGTACTTTAGTAGTCCCATCTCTGAAATAGAGAAGTCTTTAGCCACTTTGGCTAAGACACCCTCTTTGTGCTCTATCAACTG
Organism: Humulus lupulus; assembly: GCF_963169125.1. NCBI lineage: Eukaryota > Viridiplantae > Streptophyta > Magnoliopsida > Rosales > Cannabaceae > Humulus > Humulus lupulus. The sequence goes on along the minus strand of NC_084801.1, from coordinate 53,223,791 downwards.
GGGATCCTCCCCCTCTGCTTCCTTGATCCTCTCAAGGAGCTTAGACTGAAGAGTAATGTTGGCTAACTGACTGTAATGCCCCGAAATCCCTAATGCAGTTTAATGGCTGGATTAGTAGGCCGGGATGGCCATAATTGTTTTATTATGCATTAAATTATTATATGCATGTTTATGTGAATTATATTATAATGTGATGTTAAATGCATGCATGTGGCTCCACATTTCATCACAGGGGTATTTTGGTAATTTGCCCCGTTGAGGGCATATTTGTATATTTTGGTGCATGTTTGTGATTAATTGTTGAGGCCACATTCTAATGTGGATTTGTTCGAGCTAATCGGCATGAGACGATCTTTGAATATAAATTATCGCTTTGGTCATACCAGGCTTAATCTTGGGGCTCGGGGTGAGCCTCGGGATGTTTCAGTGATTAGAGCGTTACCGGGAATTAAATGGTAACGGGATATGAATTATTAGTATTTGAGAATATCGAGAGTAGTGGAAATTGAAGGGTGTTGATTATGATTAACGAAATAGGTGGGGAAGGGCGGTTAACCCTTGGGAGTCTTTAAAAACTTTTATTTGACCTAGGGGCATTTTAGTCTTTTTACCCCTAGGATTGATATATGGGATGAAGGCTGTAGAAAATAGAACCAAAACAAAGTTTGGTTACCTCCCTCACGTTCATCATCTTCCTCTTGCTTCCTTTGGAGTTTTGATCCCAATTTGAAGAACTAAGCTAAGGAATCAAAGTTTGGGGCTTAGGACTTTAGTTCAACCATTGAAGAGGAATTAAATCCAGCTCGAGGTAAGAATTTATCCATGAAACCTTAGTTATGTTCTATTTTTCTTATGGTTTTCAGTTGTGAAATCTAAGGCGTTAAGTTGAGAATTAATGGAAGTTTTTGGAGGAGGTTCACTTGGGTTTTGATGCTTGTATGGTGGGTAAGTTGTCATAGCAATTGGGGGCTTTTCTTGGTTATGTTGGGGGAGCTTTAATGAGGTTTTGAATTGAGTTCGAAGGGAGGAAAATAAGGTTTTTGACTGAGTTTCAGGTGGGGCTGCGACTCTGTTCTAGAGCGCCGTGGCCTAAGCTTAAGAAAATGAGAGGAAGAGGCTGAAGGGCCGCTGCATGGCCAGGGAGGGCCACGACCCTTGCTGGGAACTGAAGGGAGGCCGCTTCTGGTTGAGGGACGGGCCGCGACCCTTAGTGGTATTTTGACCAGAAATAGGTTTTTGGCTTGGGGATTCAAGCCTTAGGCCTCGAGATCGATCCTACTACCCGGTTTAGTAGGATTTAATGTCTCGGAGGCTGGGTTTTGGTTCGGAAACTTTCATTATTAATTTTATTGATGGAATCCCATATTTGGTTATGACCAGGTGACCGTCAAGGAATTAAAAGGTTGATCGTTCTCGAGGGTCGTTCTTATACTAATTCTCGCTCGAATCAGAGGTAAGAAAACTGCACCCCATATGTGACATGCATGGTTATTCATGAGGCATGTTGAATGTTTAAATGAGGACATGGATTGAATATTGAATGCTTAGCAAATCTTGCTCACTAGTGTATGGCACTGACTGAATAGTCAGAATTGGAAAAGGTGTCAGTATCAACTGTGAAGCTGTGACTCATTAGTCAAGTTCGGCAATGGTACTGGGCACTAGTCACACAATGCTGACTCATAAGTCATGAATGGCCTTAGCGTGTTAAACGCAAGCCAACAAAGATTAGATCTAATCGACATCTGCATTAAATTACTCAGAAGAGCGTTAAGGCCGGACCGACCTCAAGTTCGATGAATACTATAAGCGCTTGTCTAGCCAAAGGCTAGTTACTTAGATCTACAGTGACTATTTAGTCACATGGATATGGGTGCTGAGCCCCGTGTGACTTACCCATCAGTCACTCATTTGTTTAAGCTAGTGACTTACCCAATAGTCACTCATCTGTTTAAGCTAGTGACTTGCTTGTCAGTCACTCATTATGGTTTACCAGAACCTCAAGTGTTAAACCACTCATTTGGTATGTCCTCTTTAATCCTTCACTGGAGGTAGCCTAACTGAAGATCCATCTTAGAGAACACCATTTTCCCCTGTAGCTGGTCAAACAAGTCGTCGACCCTAGGTAGTGGGTACTTGTTCTTAATGGTCAACTTGTTCAACTCTCTATAGTCAATACACATTCTTAAAGATCCATCCTTTTCTAGACGAAAAATACTGGAGCACCCCATGGAAAAAAACTTGGTCTGATGAACCCCAAATCCAGTAACTCATGCAACTGAATCTTCAGTTCCTTCAACTCTGCCGAAGCCATTCTATAGGGTGTTCTAGACACTGGCTCCGCCCCTGGAGCCAACTCTATGACAAACTCGACCTCTCGGTGTGGCGGCAACCCTGGCAAATCTGCGGGGAACAAATCAGGAAACTCACATACCAGTCTGGTCTCACCCGGTCCAACCAACATAGCTCTAGAGGTATCTACAATGTTTGCTAGGAATCCTATGCAACCCTCTTGCATCAGGTCTCTAGCCTTCAGTGCCGAAATCATAGGTACTTGCAGTCCACTCACTGTCCCCACAAATACAAAGGGTACCTCCCCTTCTGGTTCAAAGGTCACCATCCTACGCTTGTAGTCAATCGTCGCCCCATACTTCGATAACTAATCCATCCCTAGGATCATATCAAAGTCATCCATTGCTAGCTCAATCAGATCCATAGAAAACTCCATACTGTCTATCTCTACTGGAAATGCTAACCCATCTCATCGAGACTACTAGTTCCCAGTCGGCAACAGAGGCCGAAATCCCCTAGCATATAAATCACTAGATCTACACAATTGATTGATCAGTCTAGCAGAAACAAATGAATTTGTAGCCCTTCAGTCAATCAATGCAGAAAAAGAAGAACCGACACTAGTGATCTGACCTATCACGACCGATGGGCTAGCCTCAGCCTTAGTCTTGGTCAAGGTAGATACTCTAGCAGGAGTGAAACTGTCGCTCCGTTTTAGCTATTCCTTCTTGGCTTGTGGGAAGTCCTTCCTCAAATGACTGATGCTCCCACAAGTAAAGCAGGCCTTGATCCTACACTCTCCAAGATGTTGTCGTCTTCACCAAGGACACACTGGGAAACTCCTCCATTTGTCTCCCCCGCCCTGACGGCCACTGAAAGCATCCCATGCCCTCCTATCCGAGCCAGGAGGAACAAAAGAGTTTGGGGCCTTTCTCTTCTGCTCACTGGGGCCACTACCCCGGCTAGATCCAGTAAAAGGAGGCACCATCCTCCAAGCATCGCGCCTAGCAGCGCCCTCTCTCCATATCCGATCCTCGGCCCCCTCAACTATAAGGGTCTTGTCCACTACCTATGCATAAGTGGTAGTCCTTAGATCCAAAGTTATCTTGACGACATGGGCAATCATGACATTCAATCCCCACACAAACCGATTTCTTTGTGCCATGTCAGTCGACACCAAATTCGACGCGAACTTCGCTAACCGGTCAAACTTCAAGGCATACTCAGTAACCGTCATTCGATTCTGAGTCAGGTTGGTAAACTCATCAACCATCGCAGCTCAGTCTGCGACACTGTAGCGCACCAAACTTTTTATTTTATTTTATCAATTTTGTGCTTTATTTTATTTAATTGTTAAGTGTTATGAATTATTTTATTTAATTGTTTGAATTGTTTGTTAGAAATTGTGTGTATTTAATTGCTTTTGTTTTATTTATTTTTTAATTGATTTTGTGAATAAATGAGTTTTGGTTGAATGCACCAAGGTGCATGGTAGGTAGTGATGCACCTTAGAGATTAAGTGTGTGCATGTGCATGGTACACATGCAGTAGAATTTTCTACACACCTTTATTTCCTTTTATTAGAATTGTTTTATTTAATTAGAAAACAAAAATAAAAAAAATAAAATGAAAGAGATGTGGGTGTGTAAAGCTATAGTGGGAATGGAGGATTTCTTTGTTTTTGGGTTTCGAAATGGAGTTAGTTGATTTGATGACTATTAGCTAAAATTGGAAAAGAGTTGTCATCTTTATTTTCCTACCATCAAGAGAAAAATCAAATAAAAATAAAAATAAATGAAAATAAAGATAAATAGGAAACTTACTCTTTTTCTATTTGGACTAGTTATTGTCTTAGGTTAGATAAAAGGGAAAGAAAGAAAAGAAGAGGCCAGTTTGCTCCTTGGACCGTCGACCATAGAGAGAGGAAGTGAGAGAGTCAGCGTGAGAACTAGAGAGAGAAAGAGAGATAGGAAGAAAGAAGGAAGGTGAAGAGGAAGAAGGGTAGGGTTTCGAAAACCCCTAGGTATGAATCTTCTTATGTTTTGGTGTTTTTAAATCCTTAGTCATGAATCTTCTTCTTCTTGAATCTAAGAAATATTTTGTGGTTTTTTCTTTCTTGTACTTGTGATGTTCAAAATACCTAGGGGAAGTGATCAAGGGTGGTGGCTGAATTGAGTTTAGAACTCAATCAAAGGAGGTAGTTGATCACTAGCTTTGTTTTTGGTTTTGTGTTTATATCTAATGGATTGTTGATGTTTTGGTTCCTATTTGAATTTTGCTATGTGTTGATTTAGGTTATTATTGAGATACTTGAATATGATGTATGGTGGTTTGTTGTTATGATCATTTTGTTATATAAAGAAAATGTATGATTAATTTGACAAGGGTTTTGGTTTTGATATACTAAAATATGATGGTTTTGGTAATTTTGTGTTTATGGTCATGTGGGTTTCGGCCAAGGCATATGTAGAGGTTTCATGTTGGTTTTGTTTATGTTTCTCTTGATGTTCTATGAAATTGGTCATATTATTTGGAAAATAGGAACATGTTAGGGTCTCTTATCTTTTTCATGTTAGTTTTAATCCTCTTTCTATCTTGTGATAAATTGTGATATTAGAAACATGCTAGGAATTCATGGGTTTTGGAAAACAATGAGGAATGAAAGCATGTTATGGGTTCGGCCTAGGGTTTTCTTGTAGCATGCCTTATATATGTTTGATCTTGAGATATGCCTATGATTTAAACATCTAGATGGTGTTAGGGTTTCTTCTTAGATTGCTAATATGATAATAGGTGCATGCTAGGGTTTGTGTTTCAATTTATGTTGACTAAACATGTATGATTATTGTATGAGTTTTGTGAAGCATGATGTAAAAAGGATGAATTTCATGATGAAATTTGCTTGCTGATTTTTGTGAATAATTGATGTGAAATTTGGTGAAATAAAGATTTGCATGCATAAATATTTTTGCAAGTGCTATGATGATTTTATGTAATTAAAAGGGAATTTTAATTCACATTAAAATGATATTTTTACTCAAATTAATACCTACAGTTTTTTTTTTATATTTTATGAAGAAAATATAAGTTTTAATTCTAAGTTTATGATTTTTGAGGGTTTAATTTGTTGCTGGAAGTTTTTGGTAAAAAAAGAGAAATGTCTTTTAAATGAAATGAATATTGTGTGTTTGTTGAAATGAATTAATACCATAAACTATGTATACATTAAAATGATATTTTAATTGTAACCATGAATTTTCACATTTTAATAAGTATGGTTTTCTTTATTTTAATTTAGAAAATGTTGGGTTAAATTCACTTGGGACTTTTCAACAAAATAAATATAATTAGATTAATAAATTAAAAATAATTATTTTGTTTAACTTAAAATAAAATGTTATTTTTTTAAAAAGAAACATGATATTTACAAGTACCTTTAGATAATTTCAAGTTTTGTTATTTCTCTATGCAATTTAAAATGGATTTTGTTTAAGCAAGTGGCTAAATAAATTATTTTTATGAAATAAAAATAATGCCTTAAGATGTTTAATCAACTTAGGGTTTTAAAGGAAATAAATAATGGTGAGGAAATTATGTTGCTAAATCCTTATTTGACAAAGTTAGAAAAAAGCGTGTAGAAATTATTGTTTTTAACGTCATTTTTTAACAACACTCTCATGTATGCATGTCGCATTCAAATGCACTTTTACGTTCAAGTATATGCTTATTATTAAACCATACAATTTTTACTTGAAAACCATGCATGGATGATAGGTAGAATTGACATTATTCTTTTGTGATTCTATGTGAAAAATGTGCATGTCTGGAGGTTGTGTAAATTGCACCTTGTGTGCATGACCCATGCATACATGAGGTATATGTCTTAGGCACAAAAAATCTCATGTGATAGTAAATAATACTATTTGATTATGATTATAGGCTCATTGTGAAGTTTGTTCAATTTTTGCTTTGCTCGGACCTGAAGTAAAGAAGTTAGATAGAATTCTATTTATTTATGCCATGAAACGATAAGATGGGTTTGTTTGAGGATATGTGCTATGTATGATGATGTACCTTGCAATGTGAAGTATGAAATGATATTTTGAGATGATATGATGAATTTGATGAATCATATATTTCCTTTGCGTTGATATGAATGATTTGCATGTATTCTGTATGTTGTATGAAAAGCAAATGGTTGTTAGCGTGTTGAACGCAACACAGCAAAAAGAGTTGCTAAGGATATAAAGACGTAACCCGAGTTACTAAGGTATGACGTAACTTATAGGGCGGACACGCCGAGGTTATTCAAGGACCAGAGCATCCTGTTTACCTCACAGAGGAGGGCTTTCTAGTTTTATGCTTTTACTGGTTACCTCAAGATGTGACATGGACAAGAGAGGGGGCCATGTTCACAAAAATGTGATGATGATGTTTATGATGATGATGTTGGAATATGTTAATGATATATGATGCATGATGATGATGTAAGATGTATGATGATAACGTTCATGTATGATGTATGGTGTATGATGATAACGTTTATGTATGATGTATGATGATGACGTTATGTACGATGTATTGCGATGTATGGACATGATGTTGTATGAGTCTTACGATATGATTATGCCTTTTTTGTGTTTTTCTTTGTTTGTTGTTTGTACTTCCTTACTGGGCTTTTAGCTCACCCCCTTACTTTCCCCTTTCAGGAAAAAAATAAGGTTTCTCTTTGTCACGCGTGGTGATGTGAGGAGTTCTGACGTCAGAGTGTGTATGGCGTGGGGGTATCCTATGGGCGAGTAAGTGATCAGCTTAAACGCCAATTTTTAAAGAATGGTGTTATGCTTTATTTTGATTTCAAAACTTATCAGTGGGACTTGAACTATATTTATTTTTAAATGTTGCATGAGAACTTTTATTTTTATTTTAAACTATTGGGCCCAACTTGCATGTTTTAGCAAGGCCCCACTGGATTTTCATATGTTAAGTTTATGAGGTTGATGACCTATTACAAAGTAGTAGTCTAGGGCATTTTACAGACACTGTAATACATCTCATTGAAAATGTTTATGAACTCTTCCCAGGTCATAACTGCAATATTCCTTCTCTGAGACACAGCATCCCACCAGATCCGGGCATCTTCTCTCAACATGTAGCTGGCGCAGGCTACCCTCTAATTCCCTAACACCCTCATGAAATAGAGGATGGAAGAAATCATATTCATCTACTGCTCTGCTCGCAGTGGGTCTGGTCCACCCTCAAAGGTGGGAGGATGCTGTTTCCTGAACCTCTCATACAAAGGTTCCCATCTATTCTCCCCAACAAGGTGGGTTGGCACTGGTGCCACATCGTGTGGAACCTGTAACCTAATGCCCAGAGGAGGGGCCTGTTGCCTCAACTGTCAAAGCTCTTCTTCTGTTCTGTGAAGTCTAGCTTCCATCTCAGCAAATAATTGTTGCCAATTCGGTGGGGTAGGTGGAGGGTCCTGACCCTGGTTGTCATCCTCAGCCCTATTGCCGTGGAGTCTGATTAATTGCCGAGGCATTACCACAATATGCCTACAATCTATGACGCTGCTTATCGATCATGATAACAACATCCAAAACCACCTCCCAATTTCACCAACCAATCACAACCAGCAAATCCACATATCACAAGTAGCATACAACAATATAGGGGGCCATGCCCTAGCATCATGCATATACCAACTCATTCATCATGCTCTATATAAATACCCAGGAAAACAGGGCACTTTAACAAGAAATTTAGCATATAATTTTATAAATACCAACCAACCCTGAGTCGAGCTTGTCACTGGCAGCGAGCGTACATGTTCAGTCGATCTCCAGGAACCATAAACCTTGGCTCGCTCTGATACCAAGTTCCCGACATGTCCAAATAATTACTAAACTACTACCTGTTACTCGATAAATCTTTAACACATATTACGTTCCCAAAATACCCCTAGGCTCCTCTCGAGCCTGATATTCGACCCGGTTGTGACTTTTTAGCTAAACTGCTCCCTAGGATCGTCTCGGATCGTGCATCACAAATATATCACCAATCACTCGTGATATCACTCACAATATACACAAATATTGCATTTATGCCCTCAACGAGTTAAAATTACAAATATGCCCCTAATAGCCAAATGGGGCCCACATGCATATTTAATTAACCTAAACATGCATTTCTAATCACATAGTCATCAAATTCATATATTATCATAATTAAATCAATTATTGCCCTCCCGACACGCTAATCAAGGTCCTAAGCCTTATTAGCAAATTTGGGACGCTACACTGGCTCTGTACCTGACACTAACTCAATAATGAACTGAATCTACCTGTGCGGCGGAAATCCCGGTAACGTAATGGAAGCCCTTGTTTTTGTTGGCCTCCCTTCTTGCAGCATTGTCCTTCCATATACGGTTCTCCAAGTATTCTGCTTCAAGTGCCTTATCCAAGAACTCAACATAACTAACCACCTCAGCACTGGTCATCTTGACATCTCTAGCAATCATTGGCTTAAGTCCCCTCATAAACCTTTGGACCCGCATGGCCTCAGTTGGTACTATTTCAGGTGCAAACCTAGCCAGCCTGTCAAATTTCTGAGCATAGTCAGTAATAGATAGGTTCCCTTGAACCAAAGTCACTAACTCATCAACCCAGGTTGCCAAAACAGTTGCACTATAGTACTTCTTGCAAAATGGCTAAGCATAGTCTGCCTAGGTCATAGTGTTCAAGTCACGAGTTTCCTTCACCACATCCCACCATATTCTTGCGTCCAACTTGAGTAGGTGAGCTACACATGAAACCCTCTAATTATTGTTCTACTCCAAGTGATCAAAGATTGCTTTTACTAACTTCAACCAGTCTTCTGCCACTAAAGGGTCAGCTTTCCCTTCAAAACTAGGAGGGGCTTGCTTTCTGAAACGGTCATAGACTGTCTCAAATCCATAAGTAATAGTTAGTGGTACAAGTGGTGGTAATGGAGGCTCAGCCTGTGCCACCGGTACCTGGGGCGCTTTGGGTACTTTCCTGGCTTGAGCCAACTCCTCATCCTTCTGTCTCAATTGTTCCCTCAACCTCTCTATTTGTGCAGCCAAATCCACGATCGTTGCAGCTGGGGCTGCTAGTTGGGCTGGTGGCATTCCCAATTCAAGGATTTCTCCAACGTTAGGACTTGCAGAGGCACCTCTTCCTCTTGTTGACATTAGGAAATTCTAAGTGTAAAGTGCCCTATTCTATTACTTTGTAAAAACATCACTTATCTCATAAATAATTAGAAAAATACCACTTAAATGATAAACTCAGTGGGGCCTTGATAAAACATGAAAGTTTGGACCCAATAGTTTAAAATAAAAATAAAGTATTCATATGCAATGTTTAAATAAATTAAAAGTTTAAGTCCCACTGGCATATTTAAAAATAAAGTTTATAACATAGTTTCTTTAAATCTCGACACTTATGTTGATCGTTTTTTCGTTCATAGGAAACCCCCACGCCATACACACTCAGACGTCAGAACTCCCCACATCACAGCGCGTACCAAAGAGAAATCCTATTTATTACCTGAAAGGGGGAAAGTAAGGGGGAGAGCTAAAAGCCCATTAAAGAAATACAACAAAATCAAAGAAAGACATGTATAATATTATAGTACAGTTCATAACATCATCATACTCATATTTCATAATCATAAATAAAAACAATCATACATCGCATTCATACAACATAAGCATACTCTTTGTGATCATGTCACATATGTTGTCCATGTCACATCTTTGAGGTAACCAGTATAATTGGGCTGGTAAAACATCCTCTATGAGGTAAACAAGATCTCAGGTTCTCAAATAACCTCAGGTTGTCTGACCTTTGAGTTACGTCATATCCTTAATAACTCCTTTGTTGCGTTGCGTTCAGCACGCTAGCAACCTTTTCTTTTCATTCATCATACAAACACATGTGATCCAGTTCACATCAAAACAAAGAAAATACATGTTGCTTCATACTTGTCATAACATATCAAGATAGAATTCTACTTTTCCATATCACTTGGTTTATCATCAAAACATAGCATCATCATTTACATAGTACATTATTTCTTGTAGCGTACACATCTTACCATTTCATACCATAAACATAGATTTTCTATCTAACTTCCTTATTTTAGGTCCGAGCAAAGCAAACAATGAGAATACGTCACAACGAGCCTATAATCAAAACCAAACGCTATTCTCTTAGCATTTTGTAAGACTACTCATGCCCAACATAGATACCCCACATGTGCATGGGCCTTGCACACGTGGGACAAGTTGCACCATAATTGTAAACATAAAATATTTCCACATAAAATCAATAATGTTAATTTTACCTGTTAACCCTTTCTGGTTACAACGTAAAAGTCACGTGTTTGAACAATAGACATATATTTGAATGTAAAAATGCATTTGCATTCGACATGCATACGTGGGAGTGTTCTTAAAATTTAATGTTTTAAAACGATAATTTCTACATATCTATTTCTTGCCTTTTAAAAAAAATTCAGCAACATACTTTATTTACCATTTCATTATTTCTTTAGCCACAAAATTGTTATACAAAATTTTAATACAATATATTTACTTTATACGATATTCGTTTAGTCCTTTATGATTTCTCATGAAATAATAATTCTATTTATTATTTAAATAGCATTAAAAAAAATGGGACAAAATTTGTAGTTATTTAGAATAACTAAATAAATTTCTTGTTTTCTCTTAGATAATAATTTTACTTATTACAAAAAACTCCATGTTTCTAAATATGAAAATTCATAAAAAAAAAGTGTGGAAAAATTACATTTTCATATATAAAATTTAAGACTTAATTTATTGAAGTGTGAGACTTACTTATCTTAAATAAAATATCATTTTTTTTCTTTATGAACAGAAATTCCAGCAAGCTAATTTATTTGTCTAAATCATAAAATTGAATTTAATCCATATTATTTTTCACAAATTAAAAAAAATGCATATATACTTAAGTGTGAAAATAAATATTTAAATCAACATTTATCATATACATACTTATCATTTAGTTTATTTGATGCACTAGTTTTATTTATCTCATATAAAAGACTTTTCTTACTATCAACTAAAAATTCCAGCAACTATTTTTATTAAATTAAAATCATACACTTGAATTCAAAACTATATTTTCTTTTATATAATATATAAAATCTGCATGTATTTAATTTGATAAAAACACCATGAGCATGTGAAATAATATGCCTTTTGTTTACATAAAATCAAACACTACTTTGAGGCTTCATATGTGCATTATAAAAACATTTATTCACCATTACCATCCCAAGACAATGAAAATTAGCAAGAATAAATAAAAGAAAAATACACTTTTAATCATGTTTTAAATACAAAACCTAACATGTTCCTACCATTCAAGTTTTTTCCAAAAGGAAAAACTATCCAAACATCAAGAACCTAACCCCTTTACTCACAAAATCAAATGAACATTTTTTAAAGGAACTTATACCCATTTAAAAGCTTACAAAAAACCTATCATGTTTCTAAGATTACAAATGAAATTAAATCATAAAAATGAATCAAGCATGCTATAAAACCTCCCTTGGCCGAAACCTTCATAGCCCACAATTAGCCAACCTTTTCATTTTTTTTCAAAAAAAAAAAAAAAATTGACAACCATCATCATATTTTAGTAGATCAAAGACCAAAACCCTATCCCTTGTCCAAAACCTCAAAATCATATAGCACAAATATATCCCATCAAAATCATGGATTCATTTACAAGTACAAGAGTATCCACAACACATATACACAATACACGACCACTATTTCAAAATAAAACCTCATTCCAACATTCAAAATCAATATCCTCATGAAAACAAAACAACAAGAACAACCACCATAAGGCAAGGTTTCCATTACCTCTCTTGCTAGCACTCAAGGACCCAAACAATGGCCACCACCTTGATCAAATCCCCTAGAGATTTTTGAATATACCACACAAAAGAAAAGAAAAAAAAATGATCTTAGATTCAAGAAGAGGTAGAAACTAACAACATCACTATGAACCCAAATACTTACGCTAGGGATTTTGTGTTGGAAAAACATACAGAGTACGCAGGGGAATAGGTGTGGTGGGTCCATTGTGTAGAACAACAAAAAATTTCATCTTTCAGTTTATATGAACAAGAAAACATCCAGACAGAATCTGTAGCGTCCCAAATTTGCTAATAAAGCTTAGGGCCTTCATTAGCGTGCCTGGAGGGCAATAATCGATTTAATTATGTTAATGTGTGAATTTGATAATTATTTGAGTAGAAATGCATGCTTAAGTGGAATAAAAATGCTTGTGGGCCCCATTTGGCTATTAGGGGCATGTTTGTAATTTTAGCCCGTTGAGGGCATAAATGCAATATTTGTGTATGATACCACGTGTGAGTGGTGATATATCTGTGATGCACGATCTGAGAGAGTCCTAGGGAGCAGTTTAGCCAACGAGGTCAAATACCTGGCTCGGGAGGAGCCTAGGGGTATTTTGGGAACGTAATATGTGTTCGGATGTATTGAGTAACGGGTAGTAATTTAGTAATGATTTGGATATGTCGGGATTAAACGAGGATTTGTAGGTACACTCGAGGAATTAGCGGGATAAGGAACATGACGAAATTGCCCTTGAGGTTAGTGTAGGAGTTTGATTAGAAGGAGGGGAAAAGTGGTAATTTGGCCTTAGTAGTTGATAGACTTAGGCAGCTAGGGTTACCCTTAGTCTCTAACATATTCTGGAAGGGAAAGAAAGAAGCAAAAATCAGATAGTCTCTCTCTTTCGGTTCACATTTTCTCTTTTGGAAGCTTGGGAGTATTGGAGAAAACTTGAGGAGTTGGGCTGAAGGACTGGTGGAGTGCAAGCTCGAGGAGTTAAGGAATTAGTTCAGGTCGAAACTATCTTAAAGGTTTTCAATGAGGCTCGTGTTAGAGGAGTGTGCTCAGAATTTTGGTGCTCAGATAGCTTGGGACACAGGTAAGAGAACTGTTGAACCCGTAGAGTAGGGTGTGGCCCTATTGTTTGTATTGCAGGGCATGGCTCTATGTGATTGAATTATAGGGCGTAGCCCTATTGTTATGTTTAGTATATATTTAAATATTTGGTGATATTATGCTATGTATTGCATATTTGTGAATGAACAGCAAAGACCGAGAACGACAGGAAGCCAAGTACGGCAAGGGGTCGGAAACAACATTGAGCACCTGGAGTGCAAAGCCGCGTACGACAAGTGGCCGGGAGCAGCGCTAGCACGCAGAGTGTAAAGCCAAGTACGACAATGGGGTGGGAACGGCGTTGAGCATGTGGAGTGCAAGTTGTTAGGGCGAGACCCTCCTAGGATGCTGGAGTCATCCTCTCAGTGAAGACCGCAAACCCAGGGCATGGTAAAGCGCCTAGGATGGCATGGCCACTCTGTGTTTATCCTGTTGGCTATTTTGTTTTATGCTATTGATAGATATGCATATGCTATTTGTTTTGTGTTGAATTTTCTTGCTGGGCTTCGGCTCACGGGTGCTCTATGGTGCAGGTAAGGGCAAGGGTAAGTTCTACCAACCATGAGTATGGAGAGCGTGGAGCGACGGGTACATGTTCGGCTTACCTGGCTGCCACGTCCAGGGGTACTTTTGGGAAATGAAATGTATACACTTGAATTTGTTGCCTAGTCGACCCTAAATCTATTTTGAGTTGTAAAGTATATTCTAAACTATATTTTGGGATCCCTAAGGTTTAACTCTTTATGTTTTCAATGAATGATCACATTTTTACAATAAATGTCTTTAAATGACCCTTTTTATTCCAATTTAGCTACACTTTTAACCTAAAATCTTGATTAGCGAGCTAATGGCACATTTTAAACTCACTTACTAATGACTTTAAGGAAGTAGGGCATTATAACTTGGTATCAGAGCGAGCCAAGGTTTATGGTTCCTGGAGATTGACCGAACATGTACGCTCGCTGCCAGTGACAAGCTCGACTCAGGGTTGGTTGGTAATTATTGAATTATATGCCTGATTGTTTGTTAAAATACCATGTTTGCCTGAATATTTTAAATAGAGCATGATGAATGAATTGACATATGCATGATGCTAGGGCATGGCCCCTTGATTATTGTATGTTATCTATGGTATGTGGATTTGCTTATTGTGTTTGGTTGATGCGAATTGGGAGGTGGTTTTGGATGTTGTTATCATGCCTAATGAGCAGCGTCATTGATTGCAGGCATATTATTGTGATGCCTCGACGATCAATCAGACTCCGCCACTACAAGAAAAAATGCTTTCAATAAGACCGAAAAAGTATTATCAAATATATACCATAACACTTTTTGATGTGTTAAGGAAAGCGGTGTTATAGTAGGTGGGAGCACTTTGCATAACACTTTTCCATAGTTATAGACAAGTGTTTTGGTATAGCCTATGATAACACTTTTGTTGTGTTATTTTAATAATTAGATAAGTATTTTATTATGCTATTTATAAAAAGATCATATAACAATTTTTTGTACTTATAAAGTAGTGTTATGATACACTTTATAATAACACATTTTATGCATTATAGAAAATAGTTTGCATAACATTATTTTATTCTTATAAACCAGTGTTATTGTAAATGATACAATAACACTTTTTTGTATTATTCGAATATTTGGATAAGCTTGAATTATTATTATATAACATTGTACATTATAATTATTTTTTATTTCTTTAATTCAAACCCGCTTCATTTAATATACTTAAAACACCCTTAAAATTGTACAAATATATTTTTGAGTACCGGTACAATTTAGGAAATGTATACAAAGTTGGTGAAATACATTCTTTGATTTTAAAAACTTCAACCACAAACTTTGTCTAGCATTGCTTCAAAGAAAGACATCTCAATATACCTGCACATTGCAAAAAAAAAAGTTCGTTAATCATTAAGAACATTAGACTTGTCAAAGACAAGCTTATAAAAAATCAATCAATTACAAAATGTCAAAAATAAAAGTCATGCTTACAAGTATAATGTATGAACTGGCCACTAAAAGAAGCAAAGACTTTCCGCAAAACATATTTATTAGGGAGAGTAGACCAAGAAAAAGCAAGAGCAGCCTCATACTTAGAATAGTCTCATATCTTCAATAAAACCAATAAGAAAAACCATAAAATGAATGACCATCACCAACATAAATAACTATTCGGGGAATGACCAATCATATCTCATTCAGTTACTCCATTCAGGTAACTTTAGCAAACCAAGATATATCATTTTAAAAAAAATTTATACACCTACACAAGAAAAGAAAAAAAGCAGCGGTGAAAATTAGATCCAGTACTAGCATTCCAAAATAAAAAACGAAAATAGCAAATTAGTAAAAAATAAAAAATAGACAATGCTACAAAAATGCTAACTAAAAGGTTATCATAGTCTACACATAGGCCATTCATTTTACTTGGTAAAATGGCTAAATGAATGGAAAAAGAGAAAATAACCCAACAACTAAACACAATTCAATTACAATTAAGCTACTCAACATATTTAATTGTTTGTACCAAGATTGTATCTCCGGGTAAACAAGAACTAATTATATCTCTTATTAAGACTACTGGATCTTTCTCTTGCCATTGATTAAATATGGTAACAATTTATCAAATATTTGACTCAAAAGGATTAAAAAAAATTAATCAGATAGGTAAATGTTTCCAAGAAAAAAAAAAGACTACCACTTAAAAAAACCCACAACTTAAAATATAACAAAAATCTCAGTCCCATAAGAGAAATCTTTCAATGCCCAAAAAAGAGGCAGAGATTAGCTAAGCTACTAATTAATCCCAATCAAATATTATAAAATATAATTAGGTAAGCAAGCTATGAATTAATCTAACTTGTTTAATAAAATATAATACAGAACACTTGAAACTATCCTTAGAACACTTGAAACCATTTGCTAAATAAATTATAGTTTGGTTTTGCAATTCTCAACCTAACTTGTTTATTCCCACCATCATAATTAGGATGCAAGTTAATGATATAGAAAATAAAAAAACAATAACATTTTCAAGCAAAAGTTTGTGCAACCTCTTTGACTTTGCTATCAAGGTCTTTAGTGTTGCCAGTATTTCCAACTACAGTAAGATATTGAAAGAAATTTGAATATAAACACAAACATAAATCTAAAAGGCATTAAATAGATAATGTTAAACTAATATTATGGAAGCAAACATAAGTGCAAAATAAAGAAACAAACATAAGCATAAGAAAAGAAAAAATAATAATTATTAGATATCCACTTATAAACCAGTTATACAATAGTCAATTACAAACTAAAATGACATTTTGTTAATAAAATAATCAAGAAGAACATTATGCAGTATTAAAGTAAAAATCAAATAAAACAAACATTAATATTAGATATATGTTACTAGAGAACATAATATCAACACACTTAAAATAACTTGAAAAATTAATTTTTTTCCTCACCAATAAAAACTCAGGAGCGTTGAAGAGGATAATCAAAATTGCAGGTGGTGGGAATGAGGTACGTGCAGCACAGAGTAGAAATCACTAGTAAAAAATATATTATACTTTTTGGAACAAAAACAAAGCCTATATGACGCAAAAATATATTATATTCAAACTAAGATAAGGGAAAATGAATATTGATTTTTAAATTTGTTTACAAGACTATTTGATGCCAAAATAGAAATACCAAATAAATACACAAGATGAGGAAAATTAATCACCTAACTTAATGTTCATTCTAAACAAACTAGCATCTTCTCATTCTTTCAAGGATGTAAAATTTGAGAGAACTAAAAAACAAGGTTCATGCATGCATTAATGTAGAGTTGTTCAACTTATTCTTCAATATGAAATTAACTAGCAAATGAGGTAACTAACTAGGCATGAAAGTTATAAAACTTAGTTGGATCTATCCGTAGCTTTTGATGGGCACTAACATAAATTTTGTTTTCCATTTAGGAACTTGTTGCTTAATGAAAAAAAACAAAACTTGCATAATTTTTTTTCAAAACATATTTGCCCTCTAGAATACTACTTTTCCTATGATATATATGTTATAACTACTACAACAATTGCAGCAGAAATAAAACACATAGCACAACAGAATAAACCATCAAGAGTTACGCTATAAGTTTTATCATTTGTAGCAAGAAATCACAAAAGAGAAGCCAAAGCAGTAAGAAATGGATTCTCACTGTCACATGTATTAACCAACCGCAAAAGATGTATCACTAATGACTATGTCTGGTAAAAGCTTGAACTCATATAGTAGAACACTCTAATAAAGTCCAATAAATACTTCAAAAACTTACATCAAACACTTTACTCCAAAAAAGGTATATATATACATATATATAATGTTAAGTTGTTTATAACAACTTCAATACATGATTCTGTCAATATAATTAAACCAATTCAAGCAAACACAATTTATTTGTAAAAAAATAATACATAATTCTAGATAAAATCTTACATCAATTCACATATAATAGTGACCTAACCATCTATCAATACCAAGTAAAACAATTCAAACAACACACAATAAGTTTTCTTCCTTATATCATCGCAACACATAAACAAAATTTTCAGAACCTACTTCTCTACGGATGAATATTTAAGATATTCAAACTCCTCTAACATTTTTATGATATTAATAAAAGAGTTAAGATAACATACTTGCGTACCTCTTACAATTAATAATCAAGTTAATTAACTTTGCAATGCTCCTTGCCAATTCGATCCACAACCTAAAGAATATAATCAATACCTAAAAGATTAATACAAAATTAAAATTAACTGATACAATAAGTAAAAAATTTCAAAGAGTACAAACAAACTAATATATAATGTTCCAAGAGAAAACTTTAATCAATAAACTTTCAAAGATATTTACACAATAAGAATAATCAATTCAATTAGGGGTCATAATAATTTATCATTCATTAACGATTTCTATCTATATAATTATAATATAAAGAATCATATTACAGAAGAATCATAGACCAACAATCATATGAGGTTAGTATATCTTCCAACCATTGCAATTCTAACCTGTAATAATCATGACAATTAATAGCATGCCACGAGTGTCAAAGATATGAGAGAATCTCAAACATTGTCTAAAAACCTATTGTATCATGCAACTTGTCACAATATTTTCTCTACCAGTCCAGACCTTCATATCAGGCTCTCTAGCAATATCATTATTTGCATACATATATCTTGAGGTACCAATCTTAGATTTGAAAGAATAGCTTTGAAGTTCAAAAAATTACATTGTTTGCATACACACATATCTTGAGGTACCAATCTTAGACTTGAAAGTTCAAAAAATTACCTTGTTTGTCAAATCAACACATTTATCTCACAACTCAAATATATATATATATATATCTGCAAAATTAATAGAGTAGGCATGATGACCCTAAACTAGTAAATGGTAAAACAAAAATAAAGCTATCCTCAAGCAAAATAACAAACCAATAACAACAGCACAAGTTCCAGTAAAAAATGATCTTCATACCCACATGCTCTTCATATCAACTATATGAATAATATAATAAAAGAAATGCTCATATAATATTTAATGAAAGCAAGCAAACAAGAAAAGCTTGATCATGCAAAGTGCCACAGATTGCTTGGCAGATGGCACAAACTTGATCCTACACAACAATTAATTCATCTGCCATTGATCTCATTTTCTGCATGAAGAAGTAAGCAATCCAATTCATGAATCAAGCTTTTGAAACTCATGAAACAACTTCAGTTACTAGTTCAGAAATTCAATCGTGTCCTGAAACTCATGAAACTAATAATCCTTTTTCTCTTTTTGTCCTCGTCTCTCTGTACCCCACGCACGTGCATGCCTCTCTTACTTTTACAAATACTACCATACTATTCACATACTTCTCTTCTTTCCAAATTTTCTTCTTATTATTATTATGATATATATATATAGATTCTTAATCCATGGATTGATAAGTAGTTTTACGTGTAACATGCATAAGTAATAATGATAGTAAATAGAAAAAAGGCATCTCTCTCTCATTCCTACAAATCAATTACTACAAAACAATGGTATTTAATGGTGCTTGCACATACACTCTCTCTCTCTCTAATCTGTAAATATATATGTGGAAATCAGTGAGAAGATCATTTATAAGAAAGGCCATTGAGATCCCTCTTTGTCTCTTAGCTTTGGACAACTCCTTTCTCATAATTGCACTCTTAAATTTCCTCATATCTTTCACACACATACACATACACATATTTATTATGTGTATGAAAAGCCTCTCTTCTCCACCTTCTATAAATATATGCCTATCAAGATGAATTAACTGCATTAATATTCATCCACAGAAAAATGGTTATATATTTATAGTAATATGCACTTTTTTCTAAGCATAGCATGCATGGAATAATGAATATATTATTTATATTATATTAATTTCTGGAGTAGTGTGGGTATTGTATCATAAATGTGTATATATGATGATGCAGAGGAATCTTTCTCTCAAAACTTTTTTTTTGTATGCAGTACCAAAAAATAATCAACAAAGGATCAAACGAAACTGATGATAGCAACATATAACATCAACACCCTCCCCAACTATTAATATTATCCTATATACAACCCATTTGGGCATCGAAACCCCCCAAATGGGTCCAAAAAAGACTCACATCTTACTCAATCACAGCTCACACACTCCACATTCAACAATCCTGGCTCACAGAATCAATTTATCATCCAAAAGAAAAAATGATGCCAAGAAAAGTTACTCAGCCTTACACTGCAAAAAAAGATCAATTAGGGGAACCACGCTGTCATCCTCATCACCTTCCTTAAGCAAAGCCCAGAAAAAAGAAAAACAAATCCAAATCTACCATTTTGTTCCTGCCTCTGTTCTCCCAAGTCACACGAGCCCACAGCCCCGCCTTTGCTCTCTCACAACCGCGTGACTCCATCGCCGGCACGACCCTCGCTAGTGCGTCCCCACTGTCGCAACCATTTTCCTGCAAGCCTCCACTGTCGCAACTCATCTATACCACAATTATAAAGTACCTAAACAAAATTATTGAAAAGTAACTCAAGGAACAAATCTCAAATTCAAATTCAAACTTTTTAGGCAAATAACATTCTAGAGAATCCCAACACAGTAATATGATTCAAAGAAGAAGAAAATCATATCTAAACATTTATTTTAATAAAGATAAGTCTAATTAATATATAGATATATCAAACTACCTCTCTCCCTTTCTTCTCGACCCTTTCTCTACAAATTAACCAACCCTCAAACTTCAACCTAGCTCTAAGCTTCAAACCCAGCCCCGTTTCCAGCCTTGCATTGTCGACCACACCACATCCCCGTCGCCAGCCACGCGTTGTTGAGCATGTCGAGCCTCCGCATCGCCAACTCCCCAGAAGCCTCCGTTAGTACTCCTAGACAAGAAATGGGTCTGTGAGAGCAAGGAAGAAAAAGACGAGAGTTGTGAGAGAGTGCGACTGAGGGAATTGGAAGAATGAGGGAATTTTTTTATCTGATGTGGCAAAAAGAATTGAGAGAGAATGAGAAATTTTTGGCGCTCTAGTTTATAGAGCATAACATTACAGAGCAAAATTTCGAAACAAAATCTAGGAATAAGAAACTTTGAAAATTTCAAAAGCCCCATTTTTCTTGTTTCCTCCATTTTAAAATTTACTTTACCGCTTTTTAATTTTTTAGCTTACCTATTATAATACTTTTCCAATTAGCTTATAATTATGTATTATAGAAAGAGGTATTTGGTGTAGTGCGCGCCAACAGGGCCGAGGATGATAACCAGGGTCAGGACCCTCCTCCTGTCCCACAGAATTGGCAACAGTTATTTGCCGAGATGGAAGCTAGACTTCACCAAATAGAAGAAGAGCTTCGATAGTTGAGCCAACAGGCCCCTCCTTAGGGCATTGGGTTGCAGGTTCCACAGGCTGTGGCACCAGTTCCAGTCTAGCCTGTTGTGGAGAACAGATGGGAATCTTTGTATGAGAGTTTCAGGAAGCAGCATCCTCCCACCTTCTAGGGTGGACCAGACCCACTGCGCGCAGAGCAGTGGATGAACATGATTTCTTCCATCCTGGATTTCATGAGGGTGGAAGGAAATGAGAGGGTAGCCTGTGCTAGCTATATGTTAAGAGAAGATGTCCGCATCTAGTGGGATGTAGTGTCAGAGAGAAGGAATGTTGCAGTTATGACTTGGGAAGAGTTCAGGAACATTTTCAACGAGAAGTATTACAGTGTCGCAGTCCGAGCTGCGAAGGTTGATGAGTTTACCAACCTGACTCAGAACCGGATGATAGTTACTGAGTATGCTTTAAAGTTTGACCGGTTTGCAAAGTTTGCGCTGGATTTAGTGCCGAATGATATGGCACGAAGAGATCGATTTGTGCAGGGATTGAAGGTCATGATTGCTCGTGATGTAACCTCCGGCGTTTCGGGTACCTTTAAACGACTCGGGTCGGGATTGTTTTCCCCGAGTTAAGAATATTATTTTACATAATATTATACTTGTTTGGAATTTATTTCCAGGAGTTATTTCTAGCCAACTTATGAATTTTGTGTTTAAAAGTCATGATAAGACTTTCGGTGTTGAACCGACACAAAAACCTTGATCGGGTAAAGATCTTTGAAAATAAAATGAAAAACTATGGCAAACATATTTTGGGCATAAAATACATTCATAAAAATTAAAGTTTGGTAAAAAATAATAATCCTAAGGGAAAATGGAAATTTTAGGGAATTTTGTGTTAAATGCTTAATTTTACTGAATTTGGAAATTTTATTCCATGAATGGACCTTAGGTTAAAATTTATTGTATGATTAATTAAATTAAATGTGAGAGACATTTAATTTAATTATTATGTGTTAAGTTTTGTTTTTAAAACTTAATAAGAGTGAAAAAGGTTATAGGAAGTCAAATTGGATTTTTCTTCTTAGGAAATATTTATTAACCTTTATATATAAAAAAAATATGATCACATATATAAAATAAGTGGTGGCCGGCCATGTGAAGGAGTTAATGGGGTTGGCCAATTTTTTTTTTTTTGGTTTAATCCCAATTTAAATATAAGGGTTAAGGCATCAAGTGGTTGGTAAAAACACTCAAGTGTTTAGATATTTTTTTTTAGTTAATATGCTCTTCTAACCCTCCCCAACCGATCCCACTCTCTCTCACTTTCACTCTCATATTTTTTGAAAACTCTCTCTCAAGTTTTCTCTCCATCTTCAACCTCAAGAACACTAAGAAGGCTTGGAAGCTAAGCTTTGGTCTAGAAAGAGTTTCCCTAAGGTAATGTTTCAAAAAAACTAGACTCTTGTAAAGTTTTAACCATAGATTTTTTAATAGCTAATTATATATGTTATTGAAGGAACATCAAAACCTAGAGTAAGAACAATAAGAGGTAAAACAATTACTTTTTATTCTTGTTATTGTATGATTTTTATTTTTAAGCATTATTTTGTATATTTAATGCTTAAAGTTTTTTATTGGTGATGTAATAAGGCTACGATAGTTGCTCAATAATTTTTATGATGCTTGTGTGTTGATTTTTGAAAATAGGGACCAAAATCCCTAAGGGTTTTGGTGAGAACCCTAAAACAAAATACAAGTTTTGAGCTATGACTTCCAAGGGGTCAAGCATCCATTTTATATAGATTTTGTAAAATTTAATTGTATTGTGATGTTGAGCACGTGTAGTGCAAAGCCGCGTACGACAAGTGGCTGGGAGTGGCGCTAGCACGCGAAGTGCAAAGCCGAGTACGGCAAGGTGCCGGGAACGACATTGAGCACGCGGAGTGTGAGCTGTTAGGGCAAGACCCTCCTGGATGTTGGAGTCATCCTCTCGGTGAAGACCACAAACACAGGGCTTGGTAAAGTGCATGGGATGGCATGGCCGCTATGTGTTTACCCTGTTGGCTGTTTTGTTTTATGCTATTGATAGATATGCATATGTTATTTGTTTTGTGTTGAGTTTTCTTACTGGGCTTCGGCTCACGGGTGCTCTATGGTGCAGGTAAGGGAAATGGTAAGGTCGACCAACCATGAGTATGGAGAGCGTGGAGTGACGGGTACATGTTCGGCCTACCTGGCTGCCACGACCAGGGGTATTTTTGGGAAATGAAATGTATAGACTTGAATTTGTCGCCTAGTCGACCCTAAATGTATTTTGAGTTGTAAAGTATTTTCTAAACAGTATTTTGGGATCCCAAATTTTTAACTTGTTATGTTTTCAATGAATGATCACATTTTTACAGTAAATGTCTTTAAACGACCCTTTTTATTCCAGTTTAGCTACACTTTTAACCTAAAATATTGATTAGCGAGATAATGGCACATTTTAAACTCACTTAGTAATGGCTCTAAGGAAGTAGGGCGTTAAACATTAACATGCAATATTATTAATCATGCAACATATATATAAATATACAATATATTTATATATAACATATAAACACATAAACATATGAATATTCAAGAACAGAAACATTTACCTCTTGAAGCCTATCAAGTGTCCATGAATCTTTTCATATATTTATTGATCTTCCTATCCAATGCTTTGAGCACTCAAACTATGATCTTCCAGAGTGTTCTGTACACCTCAAGATGTGTGTGGTCACATAGAGAACATGAGTTTGCAATTTAGGAATCATAAGTATTTCTCAACACATGAGAACTTGGATTATGGTCTGAGAATGGTTAGAATAAAGAAGAACATGATAAACTTATTGTCTAACAAAAACATTCTGAATTGTTTCTCTGACTTGTGTTGTATATCTGTTGTGTGTTTTCTTCTTATTATTCTATATCATATATATAGAGATTATTCTATTACCTTCCTATTCCTAATAATAATAGTAATATAATAATAATATCATAATGATGATAGGAATTGATTTAGGTAAATATCTATCTTACCAAATTTGAAAAACCTATTTTTAAATTATTAATTAATTAAATAAATAAAATAAAAACAACACTGATACAATATCAGTGTAGTAGTACACGCATGGCATAGTCCTTGGACTGTGTTATGCATGCACTGCTATTTCCCTTTTTAGGGATATTGCATTTTTCTTTTATTTATTTATATAATTAAAATCAATCTTTCATAAAATAAGGTATTAATATTCTTAAGGAAAATATGACATATATAGGAGTTCATAACAACCTTAGGATTAAGATCATCGTGTATATGATCATCGTTTGATGTGTTTGATTAATACTATGAACCGATGTTTAAACAAGTATTAACAAATCACATCTGGTCTAGTTCTATATATCACTATATATAAAGTACATTCATTGAAGTATCCTACTATACTAGGGACCTGGATCTAGGTAACTTGTATTCACAATACTAGCGAACCGTACTAGCATATTATTCTAAAGATTCCATGACTTTATTTTACTACGAGCTGTTTTAAGTTTATTATCTTAATCTCGATCCTCTCATACCAATATGAGATTAAGACCACATAGATAAACATTGGAATATTATGATATTTACTTAATATTATCAACATAGTATCGGATATAGTCTATATATATAATAATTCAATTCAATTATTTATTTCATTTAAAACATTTGTCAACTACAATTGCTTTAAGGGAACTATTCCCAACATTTCGAACCCTAGCCTCCAATCCTCTATGTTCTTGCAACAAAATCCAAACCTATCATTCCCATCATTTTTCCTTGTTTAGAATCAATATGTAGAGGAAAAAAAATGTAATGCTATGAACCTTAACCCATACCTTAGGATCCCTAGCCTTGGCCTTTTCTTTCTCTTCTTCTTCCTCTTCTCCGTCTCTTCTTCTTTCTATCCTCTACCATGAGCTCATGCTCTTTCTCTCTCTATAGTCGGCAGCCAAAACCTAAATGAGCCTTCAAGCTCTTTCTTATTTTCTATTTAAATGCCCCCAATCACCAAATCCTAGCTAAGGAAAAGGTAATTATCATTTTCCTTTATATTCCCTAAATAAAAAATAAAATCAATTAATAATTCTACTCAGCCAATCAAATCCTTTTAACAATTGACATCCCACTATTTCTTATCTCTTTCCTACATTGGCACACCACACTAATAAGGAAAAGTCTAATTTTCATAGTTCTAGGGTCCTGCCACTTGGGACTTGAATTTGACCCTTATTTGTTGCGTTTTAGGGAAAATAATATTTCAAAAAAAATTGTAGATAATTTAATTAACTTTCTTACAATACCAATTTTTTCTAAACTAGATATCTACAACTCAAGTTATCACTATTTTACCGAGGCTGGGTCTAGGGTTACATGAATTCAAAAATGACAACTCCATCTCTTCTTATCATTTGTTTCCCACTTCTTTCTTGTGTGAACACAATCTTTCTAGAGCATTCTCTCTTTATTTCTCCCATTATTTTCCTTTTAATTAAATAAAAACTAAATAACAAATAAAATGAAAAATCTAGAATAATGCATGGGAAAACTATTGCATTCTCACCATGCAATTATGCGCATGCACACATCAAATTGCTTGAATGCATCATTACTTATCATGGACCTTGGTGCATTCAACCAAAACTCATTCACTTACAAATTAAAGAAAATTAAATAAATAATTAACAAAAATAAATTCACATAATTTCTACCTAACAATTCAAACAATTAAAAATAATTTCCTAACACTTAACAATGAATAAAAATTAAAGAACAAAATTAATTAAACTAGAAAGAAAAATTTGGTGCGATACACTAAGGCACCAAAAGAAAGTAGTAAGAGAGGATAAATCACATAATTGTTTGATTGCGTATAGTAATTCATGAAAGTTGTCATACATTCTCATATCCACACTATTTAGAGTTTGAAAAAGGGAAAATATTAAACCATAATTTCCAAAGTTTGTTGAAAATTACCCCAAAATTTCAAACATCCAACAAATCGTTAAATAAATCCATAAAAGACTCCATAAGCTCTTAAGGGATTTTAAGAGAAGTCTCATTTTTTTTTTTGTTAACATTTATTGAAAGAAAATTCGAGACAGATTCTAGTCATCAATCGTGGACTTGTCCCCTGAGCTGTAGTCGAAGATGTCTTCTGTAATGTGGAAGTAGTTAGGAGCGCTAGCCAATGTTCTCATCCTGGCGCTCATTTTTGGTATGACGTGCATTACTTCTTGATGCGCCATCTCCCCTTCCAAATCACGCACTATCTCAAATAGTTCTTCCATCTCTCCATTGTCCTTCTTTACCATGACCAGCTCCAAACTACTAAAATCGTAATTGTCTACGAGGTCGTAAATAGTGTATTCAAATGTGCTGAAGTCCAAGTCATCCTGGGTGACATCGTGCCAGGCCATGGTCAACTGAAGGAGAGCCTCATGATATATAGACATCGATTCCCTCAGCACCCAGTATTGCTCAATGGTCCAAAGCAATGCCCCTATTTTGTTAATCAATCCTTGGACACGATTGCAAACTACCGTTGTTGTTTTCAGTATGACGATCCTCCAATCGTTATGCTCCTCATCAAGCTGAACCTTAGGTATAACACGAGTCTCTTTGAGTAATTGTCTCTTTGTGGTTCTTATAATAGGAGGCATCTTTCAAAACTGCAAATACAAAACTGTAAAATTTAAAAGCCGAAAAATATAGATAACATTTATAACAAGTACTTACGATGCAGTGAGGTGAGATTTTCCTTTCTTTAGCATGTATGAAGAGGGTCCTTAGAAATGTGAATGATCGACTCTGATACCATTTGTAAAGTGATCTAATCTACTATATAAAAACATCACTTATCTCATAGATTATTGAAAAATACCACTTAAAAGATAAACTCAGTTAGGCCTTGATAAAACATGCAAGTTTGTGTCCAATAGTTAAAAATAAAAATAAAGTATTCATATGCCATGTTTAAAAGAAAAATAAAAGTTTAAGTCCCATTGGCATATTGATCGTTTATTTGTTCATAGGAAACCCCCACGCCATACATACTCAGACGTCAGAACTCCCTACATCACAGCCCGTGCCAGAGAGAAATCATATTTATTACCTGAAAGGGAGAAAGTAAGGGGGTGAGCTAAAAGTCCAGTAAGGAAGTACACCAATACAACGATATCCAATAAAACACAAGAAAGACATGTATAATAAAACATGGCAGAACATAACATCACCATATCATATTTCATAATCATGAACGAAGTCATAGTCATACATCACATGCATAAATCATAAACATACTCTTTGTGATCATGGAACCGCTATTTTCCATGTCACATCTTGAGGTAACTAGTATAACATAGTTGGTAAAACCTCCTCTATGAGGTAAACAAGATCCCAGGTCCTTGAATATCCTCACCGCGTTTGCCCTTTGAGTTACGTCATATCCTTAGTAACTCATTTGTTGTGTTGCGTTCGACATGCTAGCAACCTTTTCTTTTCATTCATCATACAAACACATGTAATCCTTTTTACATCAAAACATAGAAAATACATGTTGCATCAAACTTGTCATAACATATCAAGATAGAATTCTACTTTTCGATATCACTTGGTTTATCATCAAAACATAACATCATTATTTCCATAACACATTATTTCTTGTAACATACAAGTCTTACCAATCCATAGTATAAACATAGAAAATTCTATCTTACTTCCTTACCTCAAGTCCGAGCAAAGCAAAATGAGAAAACTTGACAACAAGCCTATAATCATAACCAAATGTTTGTCTCTTAGAATCACATAAGAATACTCATGGCTAACATATATATCCCACGTGCGCATGTGCGATGCACCCGTGGCACAAGTTGCATTACCATTGCAAACATACAATAATTTCACACAAAATCATAAAAGAATAATGCTAATTCTACCTATTAATATCCTACATGCTTATTTCTTGCCTCTTCAAACAAAAATCAGCAACATATTTTATTTACCATTTAATTGTTTCTTTAATAATGAAAATTGTTATACAAACTTTAATACAACATATTTACTTTATAAGACAATTCATTTAGCCTTTTCTATTTCTCATGAAATAATAATTCCATTTATTAAATAGCATTTAAAAAGGCTGTGACAAAATTGTAGGTATTTTAGAATAACTAAATAAGTTTCTGGTTTGCTTTTAGAAAAATAATTTTACTAATCTCTCAAAAATAATGCATGTGTTATAAATGTTAAAATTCATAAATAAAGTGTGGGAAAATTACATTTTCATATATATATATATAAATATATATATATATATCATTTAAGACTTACCTTATTGGAGTGTATGACTAACTTATCATGATTTAAAATATATTTTCTTTCAATAACCCAAAAGTTTCATCAACTAATAATTTGTTTAAAAACTCACAAATGAATTTAAACCATAATCTTTTCACATTTTAAATAAAAAAAACTGCACATAAATAATTGTGTGAAAATACATATTTACATTTTGAAAATATCATATTCATCATATACATAGCTTAAGGTTTAATTTATTTGACGCACTTGTTTTACTTATCTCATATAAAAGACTTTTCTTACTATTAACCGAAAATTCCAGCAACTATTTTACTTGATGAAAATCACATACTTGAATAAAAACTGTATTTTATTTCATAAAAATATACGAAAATCTGCATGTATTTAATTTGATAAAAACACCATTAACATGTGAAATAATATGTCTTTTTGTTTTCATAAAATCAAATACCACTTTGAGGAATCATATGTGCATTTCAAAACATTATTTTACCATTACCATCACAAAATAAAAAAAATAACAAGCATATAATCACCAAATCATGTTTTAAACACTGCTTATAAAATGATTTTATCCATTTAACAATTTACCCTAACATTCACATACACTTGAATACCACACTATTAAATTTAGCATGAAATTTAATCAACACAAAAATCAAACACCAAATAAGATCCTATGTCGAAACCCTCATGATCAACATCTCTTATTTCTTTTGCATTTTTACAAGAATTTTTAAAAGACAACATTATCATAACATAGGCCAAACAAAACTTTTACCCTAGCATGTGTGTATTAGCATTATTGCATTCTTGTTACATAAACAACTAGATTTAAAATAACCATGAAAACATAACCATAAGATTTCATACTTCATTCATAACCAAAAATTTCTATTGATGGTTGCCTATATACACCACACGTCCAAGCATACTCAAGCACATAAAATCACAGAGCCCACGCGCCTAGGCCATATAAACTTCATAGCAAATCCCTTAAAGAACTACTCATATCGAATCAATATGCATATTCCTTTTCATGCTCTTGTGGATTACAAGATAGAAAACAATTTTTTTTCAACATATAAGAACATCACTGAACAATCAATAAAACACACACCATGAGTATATATACCAAAAAGATCACAACAACAATAAGAACCATTTAAGGATAGAGGTTACATTACCTCCTTTGATAGAAATCAAAGAACTCAAAATAATTATGGTCACCCTCTTGATTATTAGCCTCCAACACCTTATCATCATCACCAAATCATTAGACCAAACAAGCCAAAATCCCTTATAGATAAACATAAGGAACCAAAACACACTTACCCTTGTAGGCCGAAACCCTAGACCACACTCCCTATGCTCTTGTGAGATTAAGACCTAGCATTACCATGGATTCCATCAAACTTAGAACCAAGAAGAGGAAAAAATGAAATCATATGCCCAAACTCTCACCTTAGTGATTTCGAAATGTCCTTGTTATTCTTCTCCTTCTTCTCTCCTTGCTCGTGCTCTCTCTTTCCCTCTCACTTTCTCTCTCTAGTCGAGCCTCTCTCTCTCTCTCTTCCTCTATGCACACGCTAGCCACTAGGGCTTCTCACACTCCCATCCTTTCCTATATAAACTACTCCTTGACCGAACCCTACCCCTTCTAGTGGGAATGGGAACTTTCCCAAATCCAATCCCTTATTCCTTGCCTAAAATCACCCCATTATTCCATCATAAATAAATTTTCATAAATTAAAAAAATAATAAAAGAAATTAATATATGATTAAAAAGGTAAAACCTCTCTTCTCCCTTCTCCATTCACACACACCTCCTCACCCTCTCACTCTCTATGCACGACCAAGAGTGACCTTTTCACACTAAATTCCCAAATTTCAAACCTTCCATAGATAGATACCAATCCACTAATACTTACCCCTTTTCATTAGTTTTCATTTTCTCTTTAATTAAATAAAAGAAAAATATGCTTAGAAAACTATTGCATGCTCAACATGCAACCATGCACATGCACACATACAATAGCTCATGTGCATCACTACTTACCGTGCACCTTGGTGTATTAAATCAAAACTCATTTAGTTACAAATTTAAATAATTAAAATATACAACTAACAAAATTAAATTCAAATAATTCCTATTGTTATCCCTAAAAAATATAAGGATGGCATGGCGAATGAGAATGAGACACGTGACACCACTAATCAGGGAAAAACGACAAAGTATTGAGAAAAGACCGACAAGCAAAACAGATAGATCCAGGACATAGGAAAGTCGACCAAGCCTAAACCCCCTAGGGGTGGTCGGCCTGACCCTTACCCCTAGGAGTGGTTGCCCTAAGCATGCTCAAAGGCCTAGAAGTTGTTGGCCTGACCCCCTACCTCGAGGGTGGTCGACCTTAGCATGTACAAGGACCACTAGGGGTGGTCGGCCTGACCCCAACCCCTAAGGTAGTTGGCCCCAATTTTCCCAAGGACCCCTAGCAGCGGTCGACCTGACCTCAACCCCTAGGGTGGTCGGCCTAAGCAGGCCCAAGAGCCACCTGGGTGGTCAGCCCACCCGATCTTTCATGGGGTGGTCGACCTAAACCCCAAGTACAAGTCACTGAGAAATAATCACTCTCGTTCAAATTGAGATTAGTAGGCCTAGCACCCCAACGGTCAACATGCCTAGCACCCAGAGGATCAACAAGTCCAATACCCAGAAGGTCGTAGGTCCAACATCCAAGCTTTAGTCGTCGGACCTAGCACCTAAGTCTCATATACCGATAGAGGCTTAACATTTTCCCAGAAGTTTCAATTGTGCATTGTCTACCACGATCTAAAGAAACAACGAGAAGGCCCACGATTTCATGATCATGGGGAGGTCGACACATATATCCACTACCTGATAATCGTGTGCCAAACCATGATCCTAGTATGACTGGTCATGTAAGAGCCCTTGGGTACTATAAATAAATGACCCAGAGCTTCATTTAAAGGGACTTTTTTTTGGACTCTCTTTTCAGGATCTGATCTCTTTCTCTGGAATTTTGGGAGAAAAATCTTACTGACGAGTGAACTCACCAGTTTGTACTTGTAATTGTTGAGTGACTTAATACTAAAAGCTAAGTGGATTAGGTTATTACTGTACATCTGAACAGGGCTGAACCAATATAAAATTCGTGTGTGGTTATTTAAGATAATCGTACTCTATCATTTATTTCATTTATTTTGTTCAAAAGGTGTTGTATACTGTACATACGACCGTTGGCCAATTTCACAGGTCAACATTTTGGTGCTTTCATTGAGAGTACGAAATATAGAAACACATTTTCATCATTTTTACGATGCCTCCAAAACCCAGTCAGACAAAGAAGACTACTCCCAGGGATCCCCCTACC
The DNA here is from genome assembly GCF_963169125.1 of Humulus lupulus. NCBI lineage: Eukaryota > Viridiplantae > Streptophyta > Magnoliopsida > Rosales > Cannabaceae > Humulus > Humulus lupulus. Next base: position 53,191,760 of record NC_084801.1, on the reverse strand, counting down.
CAGGATCACATAGATCTCGTTAACGAACCTCGGGTGGAGGTAGGAGATCAACCTGATGAAGAAGATCCACAAGATGCTCAACAGGAGGAGATGGCACAATTTTTAGCGAGGCAGGAGGCCTTTGCTGCAAAAATTTCCCTTCAGAGGGCGACTATGGAATGACAAAGGCAAGAGATCGATGAGCAGGTCCAGAGGATGATCTAGAGGGAGCAGGAGGCTGACCGGAAACACCAAGAGGCTGCTGTGTCCTTGGAGGCGGCTACTTAGTTAGCCCAAGCTAACGCTGAAGCTACTGCTCAGGCGGTGAGGGAGGCTCAGGCCAAAGTAGCAGGAATGCAAGACAACAGTAACAGAGAGTCCCAAGGGAGGAGTAGGACCCCAAGGACACTCTCGATTCCACTTTCCCAAAGACAGGATGAAGAGGCACAGTCCAAGACTACCTCTTCCATGACTAAGAAGAATAACACTCCATCTCGGAGTAAGAGTATTACCAACCTGAAGGTCCCATCCCAGGGGGGCCGACGAAACAACGCAGGAGATGAGGGTCAAACATTTGAAAGGCGTGACATGAATGGAAATGGCCGCTCAAAGTCTTAAAGTCATATAGGAGGAGAGGGTCGGGGGTAGGGACGCATTAACAGGGGCAAGGCAGACCTACCACCCTCACACCCTCAGTCTCACAAGGGAAAAGAATCGATGAATAACATAAGTATTGTGTTCGATAGGCTGGGGAAAGATGCGCAACCTTAGGATTTGAGGGAGGTCATCAACAGGAGGACCAATGCTTAGGAGGGGGTACCAGTGATATCTTCCCCACCTGGAGTAGCGGTCCCATAAGCAGTACAGACTCAAATAGATGCACTCATTATGGATGTTCTGGGTCTAACAAAGAAACCTTCAGATATCGAGCTGGCTCGTAGAAGTGGGAGTCCTTTCAATGCCAAGATTCAAGCTGCCCAATGATCACTAAAATACAAGACCCCGAAAATTCCTACATACACTGGGAAGGAGGACCCAGTACGGTACATTGGGAAGTTTGAGGATCAGATGGAATTACTCGGTGTGGAGCATGATTATAGGTGCAGGGTATTCCCTACCACTCTCTCTGACTCAGCTAAGGAATGGTATTGGAAGTTTAAACCTGGATCCATCACTTCCTGGGAGCAGTTCATGAAGAAATTCTGCAAGGTCTTTAGTGTAGGGCAGATTCAACCGGTTTATGCCAATCAGTTAGCTGACATCAAGCAAGGGAAAGGTGAATCTCTGAAAGACTACATTCAAAGATTCATTAGAGAGGCAAACTGAGCGGCCACGGTAGGAGATGAAGGGAAGTTCATTGCAATCTCGACAGAAATAATTTATCGTAGTCGCTTGTGGGATAGTATACACAGGAACCCTATCAACACCTTGCAAGAGTTCCTTGACCGAGCTGACAAATACATGAAGCTAGATGACGCTATCATGAAGGAAGAAAAAGGCATAAACCATCCAACCACTGTCAAGGCGGATAAAAATGACACGAACCCTCAGGGTGGCAGTGGGGGAAATTGTACGAAGAGGAATACCTCAGGGGCCGAGAATGGTGGAGAAAAGAAAGCTAAGTCAGCACTCGCCGACAAACAAGCTAAGCATCAACCCTACCAGCCCATGTTCATCAATTATACCATCCTGACCACATCGAGGGCAGAGATTTACTTGGCAACATACCAGGAGGTACCATACCGAAAGCCACCACCCTTGCGTTCAGAAGGAAAGAAGGACAAGAATAAGTTTTGTCATTTCCATAATGATTATGGGCACGACACAAATGAGTGCAAAAAATTGAAGGATGAGATAAAGATTCTTCCCCGACATGGAAAACTCTCGAGGTACCGAGACAAGACCAAGACCCCAAGCAGGAATCCAAAATTCCAAAGGCAGAGGAGTCCACCACTAGAGCCGGCGGCTGTAGACTTCATACTGGATACCATATGTAGAGGGCCCCACATAGCAGACAACAGTAACAATGCTTGCGAGTGATATGCAAGGACCCTCAGGCATGAGGTAGGGGAGTCTTCCCAGTGTATGGCGGTTGAGGAGCGGTCTCCAAAAAATCCAAAGTATAAAAGTGAAACACTCACTTTTATAGAGGATGACGCAAGACACGTGAGGTACCCCCACAATGACCCTCTAGTCCTTACCATTCAAATCGCCAATGCCCGAGTGAAGAGATGCTTGGTGGATACGGGAAGCTCGGTAGATATCATCTACAAATCATCCCTAGAGAAGATGAAGCTCACGGTCAAGGACCTGACACCGTGTTCCCAAGTATTATATGGGTTCACAGGAGAATGCCTAGCACCAGCAGGAACTATCAAACTACCGGTCACAGTGGGGGATGCCCCCAGGCAAGAGACTGTGATGACAAAGTTCCTAGTGGTAGATTTCTCATCGGCTTACAATGTAGTACTCAGGTGACCCCTCCTGATGGCATTACACGCAGCAGTATCTATCTGGCATCTATCTTTGAAGTTCCCCACCAGCGAAGGGCAAGGATGTGTGCAGGGTAACCAAAGGGAAGCATGAGAATTCTATTTTGCGTCAGTGGTCAAGGCAAAGAAAGAACCATGCGTAAACAACATTATCATAACCTGCTGCGAAAAGAGTGAAGGAACCGATGAGATTGTCAACATGGAAGTTGACGTTGAAAGAAACATTCTACTGGAGTCGGGGGTTCCTTTTAACTAAGATTTGTTGTTATAGCAAGTTTCCCAAAGCGAGGGAAACGACATCGATCCTTGCTTTGGGGATGACGTCATGAGGGTAGGACCAATTGAAGATCTTGATGAAATCCTACTAGACAAGGAGGACCTGACTAGAGTGATCAAAGTTGGGAAGGAGTTAAAGGTGGAAATTAAAGCACGATTGGTGGAATCCTTGAAGAAAAACCAGGATGTCTTTGCCTGGTCACATAAGGACATGGTTAGAATTTCTCCATCCGTAATAAGTCATGTCCTCAATTTAGACAAGAACTACCCACCAGCGCAACAAAAAAGGAGACTGTTTGACAAAGACCGATCTCAAGCCCTGAAGGAGGAGGTCGAGCGACTCAAGGAAAATAGTTTTATAAGGGAGGACTACTACCCTGATTGTGTATCAAACATCGTGTTGGTCCCAAAACCAAACGGGAAGTGGAGAACATGCATGGAATTCACAGATCCGAACAAGGTCTGCCCCAAAGATTGCTTCCCACTACCCAGAATAGACAAATTGGTCGATACAATGGCAGGACATGAAATACTCTCATTCATGGATGCGTATTCTGGGTATAATCAAATAAGTCTGCACCCTCCCAACGAGGAACATACCAGCTTCCGGACAGACAAGGGATTGTATTATTTTAAGGTAATGCCATTCGACTTGAAGAATGCATGAGCCACCTACCAGCGTTTAGTGAATGGCATGTTCCGAGACTTGATCAGTAAAAATATGGAGGTATACGTCAATGACATATTGGTCAAGTCCAAAGAAGCTAGAGCGCATGTTCAAGACTTGGAAGAATTCTTTGCAATACTTCTAAAGTATAGCATGAAGCTAAACCCTCTAAAGTGCTCGTTTGGAGTTGGTTTTGGTAAGTTTCTCGGATACATAGTCAATTCATGTGGAATCGAGGCTAACCCCGAGAAGATCAAAGCATTGATCGACATGAAGTCACCTACCACAATCAAAGAAATGCAAAGCTTAACCGGGAGAGTAGCTGCCCTCAGTAGGTTCATATAAAAGTCTACTGACAAGTGTGTTCCTTTCTTTAACTTACTGAGGGGCAGCAAGAAGATCCAATGGACTGAGGAGTGTGAGGAGGCTTTCCAAGCCCTGAAGGAACACCTTGCCCAACCTCCCATCCTAGCGAAGCCAATATGTGGTGAAGTACTATTCATCTATTTGGCAATCACCGAGCATGGAATCAGTGCTTCTTTGATAAAGGAAGAGAATAGGGTACAACGCCGTGTATACTATATCAGTAAAAGGCTAGTAGGTACAGAGTCTAGGTATCCCCCTCTTGAAAAACTAGCCTACTGTTTAGTAATCTCCTCTCAAAAGCTGCGTCCATATTTCCAAGCTCACTCGATCTAAGTCCTGACTAATCAACCGCTGAGGCAGGTTCTTCAGAAAATAGAGGTCTCAGGACGATTACTCAAGTGGGCAGTGGAACTGGGACAGTTTGATATCACTTATCATTCAAGGACAATGATAAAAGGAAAAGCATTGGCAGACTTCATAGTAGAAGGCACCAACCTTGAAGACCCTTCCTACCAATCGGAGAATGGAGATACCGAGAAGGAACAAGACACTCCTGTATGTAAGCTATATGTTGATGGAGCATCTAATGAACACAACTCAGGCATAGGAATCATACTGATGACTCTGGAGAATCATCGAATCCATTGCGCTCTCATATTTGGATTCAACGCTTCAAACAATGTGGCTGAGTACGAGGCATTATTAGCTAGAATACACTTGTCTTGGGATGTACATGCACAGTCCCTAGAGATATTTAGCAATTCCTAGCTAGTGGTGTACCAAGTACTGGGGGAGTATCAAGCCAAGGGACTTAGGATGGTGCAGTACCTGAAAAAGGTGAAGGACTTGTTGGCATAGTTCAAGAAATACTCAATTATACAATTCCCAAGAGAGCAGAACACCAATGTCGATGCCTTATGTAACGCCCTGGTTACCCCAGAACAGTTACGGTGAACGGTGAACCGAAAATTTGACCCGCTACCCGAGTCCTTTGGCTAAAAACGTGCTCTAAATGTGATTAACAGGTTAAGGTGGAAAAACCAATAAAAAGGAAAGGATATTTTTCATTACAAACTGCTCTGCAGAGCTAATCAAAACATTTACAATTTGTTCTCAGTGAAAAATGGTCATTACTGTTTCAAATATACAATCCCGCCGACCTAAGTGGCAAAAATAGGGTAAGCCCCCTAGTTCCCCTGAGAACACCTTGGCCGTGGTGGTCAAGCGGCCGCATATGTACACATCACCACCTAAGCTCTCCACTCAAGGTTGGGTGGCTTTTCTTTCCCTTTACCTGCACCACATAGCACCCATGAGCCAAGGCCCAGCAAGAAAACACAATATAGCATGGTATAATATCAATAATGATCATAATAATCCTTTAGGACCATCAGTCCAAAACAGATAGGTGACAGTCACAAAAGTTGGTACAACCCCCTCTAGCCATGTGACGATAGGGTCACCAAGGCTTAACAGATAAGTGAACCTCTCATCGAAAAGAGAAAACTATTTTAAATCAAAAGTAATAAATTCTAACCTAGCTCCAAAGATTGATGAGTTTTAATATTATGAACCTAAAATAAAAGATTGAAAAATAAAGCTATTTAAGAGAATAAAAATAAAGCAATAATGAGTTGAGAATAAGTGTTAAAAGAAAAGATTATTAAGACACTAGAATCCACAAAATGTAAGTTTAATAATATTTATTAGTATATTGATTCCCAAGTTTTAGTGATAGTTAAAATAATTTAAACTATCATTTTCTAAATAGATTTATAATTTTAAGCACATATTACTTCTACAAAGATAGGGTTTTTCTTCACTTTTCAAAATTATAATTTCAAAGCATTTAGTGTAAATCAATCTAATGAAATAACAAATAAATCAATGAACATTATTTATAAGGCAAAACATAATATTTTTGTTCTAAGCATGGATGTGTACAATTTAATGACACATCTTACACAAAGAATATTATGTTTTTGCAAAATGAAGAACAAAGTGCATATTATCTAACAATCCAAAATATGAGATATTAAAGATGAAAGACAAATATGAAGAAGAAAATCCATAAACTTGTTGCATTACAAGGGAAATCAACATACAACATAAATATTACCTAGTTACAAGTTGCTTCATCATGATCTTAATAATCTTATGAAAAAGATTAGAAGCACATAACTAGAGTAGAAATTACAAAATAAATGACATACATACTTGCAAATGCTCTTGAAAAACCCAAAATGGAAGAGAGGATGGTAGAGAGAAAATGGGAGAAAAGAAGATAGTAACCCAAAATTAAGCACCCTAAAATGGTCTTGAAACTCCATATTTATAGCAAAAATGAGATTATTAAAATAATCAATTTAAATTAATTAAATTGATTAGTTTAATTAAATAAAATAAATATGGTATGTAGAGGTAAATTATAGGGTGTAATAATGATGTTGTGGTGAAAAATGTATAGAAAAATGGGTAAAAAGTGGCATTTTGAGCATAGGGGACAAATGGTACACTTAGGCAATTTTAGGCTAAAAAATGGGAAAATGCAGCTATTAAGCTGCTGGTGGCAGGCGGCTGGCATGCGCTGGGCTGGTGGCTGCTTGGTGCCAGGCACAGGAGTGGAGAAGTGGGCCTGGCTAGTTGGGCTTCGGAGCTGGGCCTGGGAAGGGAAGATGGGCTGTTGGCATATGTGGCTGAAGAGGGAAAGGTGCAAGGCATTGCTGTGAGGCTGGTGGAGTTGAACGTGCTGGGTGATTGCCAAATGGTGAAGGCTTCAGCCATGTGATGAAGGCAACAGCTGGGACAGGTGGCGGCTGTGGGAGAGAGGCTTCGTGGGCCTGGGCTTGGGCAGGCTTCCTTGGGCCTAAGAAAAATACCATTTTTCTTGTTATTTTCTTTCAAAACTACCATTTTTCCTTTGATTTCCTTGCTTTTCAAGAGCCACAAATGAAATAATTTTCCTACAAAATAAAGTATAAACTAAATTAAAATTAAATATTTTCATTAATAAAATATATCATATAACTCCCATGAAAACATTAATTAAAATTTAATTTACATAACATTTAATTTCAATAAAATCATATTTTTAGCATTCAAACTAACAATACTAATTTTAAATAATTAAACTGCAACATATTATAATAAAATATCTATAAAAACATATAAAAATCTAGAAAACTACACTAAGACTAATAAATTAAAAATTACATAAAAACTTAATAAGTTAATTAAAAACTCAAGAACTAAGCAACAATTAGCATGTAAAATATGGTAAAATAACTCTATTTTGTAGAGTTATCACACCCTCAAACTTAAAGTTTTGCTAGTCCTCAAGCAAAAGAAAAATTAAAATACACATTTTTTTTATTGGTGATATAAAAAGGATTTTCTCAAATATTGCACAATGAAAATAATTCTAAAAAATGATTATGAATAAAATTTAAGCTGATGTAATTAATTAAGTTGTCAATTTTGCTTTAAAAATAGGTTTTCATTAAAATTATTTTTCACTTAAACTTATAGGAAATAAAAGTGTTCTTATTATGAAGAATGTAATAATTTTTTTTTTCAAGCAAAATTGACCTTATAATTAAAAACAAAGCTTAAAAATTATTCATATTTTTAAAAGAACTAAACTCAAACTCAATCAAGATTTTTATCATTGAAAATGAAAAATATCACCAAATTCTTTTTTTAATTTAAATTTTTAATTTTTTTTTGAATTTTTGTGAAAATTAACAAATTAAAAAAAATTAACAAAACAACAACATATATATTATTTTTTTTTTCAAACAAACATAAATAAACACAAAACATAAAAATTAAAAACAACTCAAAACAAAAAAACAACTCAAAACAAAAAAACAATAAATCATACTCTCCTCACTAAAAATAACCATATAAACTCAATACCCCCAAACTTAATTTAAGTATTGTCCTCAATGTGTCAAAAGATAAATATAAATTAAAATTGACAAGAGTGTAGAGTTTAGAATGGCCGTACCTCGATATGGTGCATCGCTAAGAGAGCAAAAGATAGAACAAACAAAAATTAAATCACACATAAAACAAACAAAACAAATGAAACACAAGTTATCAAGATCACATAGGAATCAAAGAGCATGGTAAACAGGGTCCTCAAGGAGGATCTCATCCACTTCATCAGTTTTTAATTCTAAAAATGGTTTTAATTTTTTTCCATTGACTTTAAATATATCACCATTTTTAGGATTTTCAATTTCAATAGCTCCATGTGGAAAAACAATACGAACAATGTAAGGACCGGACCACCTAGAACGTAACTTTCCCGGGAATAAATGTAAACGAGAGTTGTATAAAAGGACTTTCTGACCTGGAGAAAAATCTTTTCTCAAAATATTTTTGTCATGGTAAAATTTCATGCGATCCTTATACTTTTTTGAATAGTCATATGCATCAGTCCTAATTTCGTCTAGTTCATTTAGTTGAAGCTTTCGTTTCTCACCTGCCTTGTCTAAAGAAAAGTTTAACTGCTTAATTGCCCAAAAGGCTCTATGTTCTAACTCAACAGGTAAGTGACATGCCTTCCCATACACAAGTTTGTAGGGTGACATGTCAATGGGTGTTTTGTACACGGTACGATATGCCCATAATGCATCAGTGAGTCTTAAGGACTAATCTTTCCTAGTTGGATTCACAGTTTTTTCTAAAATGTGCTTAACTTCCCTATTAGACACTTCAATTTGACCACTAGTTTGTGGGTGATATGGTGTTGAGACTTTATGTGTAATGCCATATTGTTTCATCAAATGTTCAAATGGCTTATTACAAAAGTGTGTACCGTTATCACTAATAATAGCACGTGGTGAACCAAAACGGGAAAATATATTTTCTTTCAAAAACCGAAGCACAACTTTGTGGTCATTAGTGTGGCATGCAATAGCTTCAACCCATTTTGACACATAATCAACTCCAACAAGAATATAAAGATTACCAAAAGAGTTAGGAAAAGGTCCCATAAAATCAATGCCCCAAACATCAAATATGTCAATAATAAGAATAGGATTTAAAGGCATCATGTTTCTTTTAGTTAAACTTCCTAACTTTTGGCAACGTTCACAAGCTTTACAATAAACATATGTATCATGAAAGATAGTAGGCCAATAAAAACCACATTGTAAAACTTTAGCAGCTGTTTTCTTACCACTAAAATGTCCTCCACATGCATGATCATAACAAAAAGATATGATTTTAGATTGGTCACAATTTGGAATGCATCTTCTAATTATTTGATCAGGGCAGTATTTAAACAAGTAAGGATCATCCCAAATAAAGTTTTTCACCTCAAAATAAAATTTAGATTTATCATGCTTAGACCAATGAGATGATATTTCTTTAGTGACCAAATAATTAACAATATCAGCATACCAAGGCAATGAAGAAATATGCATCAATTGTTCATTAGGAAAAGTTTCAGTGATAGGAGTGGAATCATGTATAGTTTCAACAACTAGTCTAGATAAATGATCAGCAACAACATTTTCAGATCCTTTTTTATCACGTATTTCTAAGTCGAATTCTTGTAAAAGCAGGATCCAACGGATCAAACGAGACTTAGCATCTTTTTTTGATAAGAGATATTTTAATGCAGCATGATCAGAGTAGACAATAATTTTATACCCTAACAGATAAGATCTAAATTTCTCCAATGCAAAAACAACAACAAGCAATTCTTTTTCGGTTGTGGAGTAATTTAATTGAGCATCATTTAAAGTTTTGCTAGCATAGTAAATTACATGAGGTATTTTTTCAAGTCTTTGTCCTAAGACAGCACCTATAGCATAATCAGAAGCATCACACATTATTTCAAAAGGTATTTTCCAATTAGGAGGTCGAATAATGGGTGCAGTAGTCAACAAATTTTTTAATTTTTAAAAGGCAACATGGCAATTATTATCAAAGACCAAAGCATTTTATTTTCCAAGTAAATGGCATAAAGGCCGAGAAATTTTGCTAAAGTCTTTTATAAATCTTCTATAAAAACCAGCATGGCCTAAGAATGATCTAATTTTTTTTCACAGTTTTAGGTGGGGGAAGTTTTGAAATAAGATCAACTTTAGCTTTATCAACTTCTATCCCCTCAGATGAGATTACATGACCTAAAACAATTCCTTTTTTAACCATAAAATGACATTTTTCCCAATTAAGCACAAGGTTTTTCTCTTTGCAACGAATTAAAACAAGTGAAAGATGGTGCAGACATTCATCAAAGGAAGAACCAAACACAGAAAAATCATCCATAAATACTTCAAGAAATCTTTCAACCATGTTAGAAAAAATCGAAATCATACACCTTTGAAAAGTCGCAGGTGCATTGCATAATCCAAAAGGCATGCGACGATAGGCAAAAGTCCCAAAAGGGCATGTAAATGTAGACTTTTCTTGATCTTCTGGGGCAATGGGGATTTGGTTATATCCCGAATACCCATCAAGAAAGCAATAATATGCATGGCCAGCTAATCGTTCAAGCATTTGATCAATGAAAGGTAATGGAAAATGGTCTTTTCTAGTAACATTATTCAACTTTCTATAGTCTAAGCACACTCTCCACCCCGTTTGTACTCTAGTAGGGATTAATTCATTTTTCTCATTTTCAACAACTGTGATCCCAGACTTCTTAGGCACAACTTGAACTGGACTAACCCATTGACTATCAGAAATAGGGTAAATGATACCTACGTCTAACAATTTTATGACCTCTTCTCTAACTACTTCTTTCATATTTGGATTTAACCTTCTTTGACATTCCCGAGAGGTTTTAGCATTCTCTTCTAGATGGATTCTATGCATACATATGGATGGGCTAATTCCTTTAATGTCTCCAATGGTCCAACCTATGGCTTCTTTATGTTTTCTAAGGACATCTAACAATTTATCTTCTTGTTCTTTATCTAGAGCGGATGCTATGATAACAGGTAAGGTTTCAGACTCTCCTAGAAAAGCATATTTTAAATTTTCTGGCAAAGGTTTAAGGTCTAACTTTGGAGACTCGGAGATTAATTGAACATGATCTAAGGGTGAAAGAGGTTCAACTTTGGTATCATTTAAGGGTATAGGCTCTAGCAAATCATTCACATCATCATTAGAGTCATCAACATGCAAGTTTATACCAAAGTATTTTTAAAAAAAAATCAAGTAAGTCATTTCCATCATCTTCACAAATACTATCTATCATGTTAACTTCATGCACTTCCTCACACTCAATAGATTTAACAAAATTAAATACATTCAATTCAACAGTCATATTTCCAAAAGATAATTTCAAAACACCATTACGACAATTTATGATTGCATTAGATGTAGCTAAGAATGGTCTACCTAAAATGATAGGAATTTGAGCATGCATATTTTCCACAGGTTGAGTATCAAGAACAATGAAGTCAACAGGAAAATAAAATTTATCAACTTTTATCAAAACATCCTCTATAATGCCTCTAGGAATTTTCACAGAACGATCGGCTAATTGAAGAGTTATAGAGGTAGGTTTTAGCTCACCAAGACCAAGTTGCTTATAAACAGAATAAGGCAATAAATTCACACTAGCACCCAAATCAAGTAAAGCCTTGTTAATAAAATGATCACCAATAATGCATGAAATTGTGGGACACCCAGGATCTTTATATTTAACAAGACTCTTATATTGAATAATGGAACTAGCTTGTTCAGTTAAAAACGCCTTTTTAGGAACATTAGTGTTTCTTTTAACAGTACAAAGATCCTTTAAAAATCTAGAGTAGGCAGGAATTTATTTAATGGCATCTAAGAAAGGGATATTGATACTAACTTGTTTAAAAACTTCTAAGATGTCATTATATTGGCCGGCTTTTTTAATTGGAAGTAATCTTTGTGGGAATGGGGCTTTAGGAATGAAAGGATGGATTGGAGTTTCCTTGTTTGAAAAGTCATTGGCATTAGAACTAGAAGGCTGACTCTTTCCTTTTTCTTTTTCGTTTTCAACCTCGGGTATGTAATCGGGTTTGACAATGTTCTTTCCGGACCTAAGAGTTGAAATTGATTTGACTTCTCCATTATGACTAGACTTTCCTATCTCATATTGACCTTTTGGATTAGGGATAGGTTGACTAGGGAATGTTCTTTTTTCTCTATCAGCTAAAGTAGTGGCGAGTTGTCCTACTTGTGTCTCGAGTTTGGTAATTGATTGAGATTGATTTTGTAGGATTTGTTGAGTGGATTGCATAAATTGTTGTAAAGTATCTTCTAAGGAAGGTTTTCTTTGTTGAGGATATGGTTGATTTTGTGGGGCATGAGTTTGGTTTTGTGTGTTGTATTGGTGCCCTTGATTCATTTGGGGTTGGTTTTGTCTCCATGAAAAGTTCGGATGGTTTCTCCAATTTGGATTGTAGGTGGATGAAAATGGGCTATCATTTGGTTTCCCATAAGCATGAAGTGCATTGGCCTCCTCAGAAAAGGCTTCTTGGTAGGAAGGACATGATTGGGCATTATGGCAAGGACTAGAACATATAGAACAAACATCTTTTCTTGGTTGTATTGGAGAGTTTATAGTTTGGCTTATGGCTAAAGCTTCTACTTTTCTCGCTAATTTGTCTAAGGATGTTCTTAAGTCTAATTCTTCTTTTACTTCATACCTTCCTACTCTTTTTGGTGAATTAGTTGACCTAGACCTAGGATCAAAATAATTCCATTGTTGTGAATTGACAGATAAATCTTCAAGGGCGTCCCATGCCTCTTGTCCTTGAAATTTTAAAAATTTTCCGGTATGCATAGATTGAATCATTTGACGATTAGAGGGAGTCAAACCATCATAAAAATATTTTACAAGTCTCCATTTTTCAAAACCATGATGAGGACATTTTAATAATAAATCTTTAAATCTTTCCCAACATTCATAAAACTCTTCATTATCTTTTTGAAAAAACTTGGAGATTTCTCTCCTTAGACTATCAGTTTTAGACATAGGAAAAAATTTCAGTAAGAATTTATTATAAAGTTGATCCCAAGTAGTTATAGACCCCGTGGGAAGGGAATTTAACCAAGCTTTTGATTTGTCTTTTAATGAAAAAGGAAACAATCTTAGTTTGACCGACTCATCAGAAATTTTTTGAAATTTAAATGTTGAGCAAATTTCTAAGAAATCTTTGACATGCATGTAAGGATCCTCTTTATCTAACCCATAAAAAGATGGCAACAATTGAATGATCACTGGTTTAAGTTCAAAATGAGTAGCAGAAGTTGTAGGTAAAACAATGCATGAAGGAGCATTAGATGAAATAGGTGCAAAATATTCAAGCAAAGTTTTTTCAGGCACAACATTTTCATCAACAATATTAGCAATAGGTTCCATGATGCTCAAATTTTTACTAACACTTTCAATTTCAAACAAAGATAAACGTCTTTTTACTAATCGTTTTTTAGAGTTACGTTCCCAATGATGCATACAATTTTCTCAAACAAGGCAACAAAGATAATCTCAAACAAGCAATTTTCTGATGTGGAAGATCAGTTAAAACTGCAACCACAAAGCATACTTAGAATTTTTAGAGATTTCACAACAATATAATTCTTATGGTTTATTTGTCCCCAGGCCTATTTGATTCCACTTACTCGTGCACTACTAACAACTCCCCGAGGTTAATTAGTAGAGGCGGATTGGGAATTTTGTTCAAATTTCCTTTAAGCAAAAATTGCTTATGGTGAAAGGACAAGATTTAGGTTTTTTTTTTTTTTTCAAGTATTTTTCACAATATTACACTAAAATATTATAAAAGACAAAGAAAAAAATAAGACAAAAATTAAATAAGACTAAAATTTAGGCAAGAGTAGGGAGGCATAGCATGCCATCAACCATAACAAAATTAAGGTAAAAATTAGGAGGCACAAGTGCCATCAACTAAAACATAAGATAGAAGACTAGGAGGAAAAATTGCCATCAACTAGTAACTTGCAAAAATAAAAATAACACAAGATAAATTACAACAAAATTATAACAAAATTAGGAGGCACAAGTGCCATCGACTATAAAAATTAAAAAGATAGATAGGAGGCACAAATGCCGTCAACTATATAAAAGAAAAACAATAAATATAACTATATAAGTAAGTTTTTTTTTATGGGTGGTAGAACCATCCCAAATTTTCTTTTTTCTTTTTTTTTTTAGTTTTTATAGATATATATTTTTTAGTTTTTTTTAAGTGCAAAAAATTAAAATAACTAGTAGAAGAATTTCCTAACCTTGAGATAAATTTCGTTTCTTTTTTCTTGCAACTCCCCGGCAACGGCGCCAAAAACTTGATGGACCCAAAACGGGTATGTTTAAAAAATTTATAAATCACAAGCGCACGAATCGTTCATATAGAATAGTGATCGTGTAAGCAAGGATGTCGAACACAAAGGAGTTATCTAAAATCGAAAAGAGAAAACTATTTTAAATCAAAAGTAATAAATTCTAACCTTGCTCCAAAGATTGATGAGTTTTAATATTATGAACATAAAATAAAAGATTGAAAAATAAAGCTATTTAAGAGAATAAAAATAAAGCAATAATGAGTTGAGAATAAGTGTTAAAAGAAAAGATTATTAAGATACTAGAATCCACAAAATGTAAGTTTAATAATATTTATTAGTATATTGATTCCCAAGTTTTAGTGATAGTTAAAATAATTTAAACTATCATTTTCTAAATAGATTTATAATTTTAAGCACAAATTACTTCTAAAAAGATAGGGTTTTTCTTCACTTTTCAAAATTATAATTTCAAAGCATTTAGTGTAAATCAATCTAATGAAATAACAAATAAATCAATGAACATTATTTATAAGGCAAAACATAATATTTTTGTTCTAAGCATGGATGTGTACAATTTAATGACACATCTTACACAAAGAATATTATGTTTTTGCAAAATGAAGAACAAAGTGCATATTATCTAACAATCCAAAATATGAGATATTAAAGATGAAAGACAAATATGAAGAAGAAAATCCATAAACTTGTTGCATTACAAGGGAAATCAACATACAACATAAATATTACCTAGTTACAAGTTGCTTCATCATGATCTTAATAATCTTATGAAAAAGATTAGAAGCACATAACTAGAGTAGAAATTACAAAATAAATGACATACATACTTGCAAATGCTCTTGAAAAACCCAAAATGGAAGAGAGGATGGTAGAGAGAAAATGGGAGAAAAGAAGATAGTAACCCAAAATTAAGCACCCTAAAATGGTCTTGAAACTCCATATTTATAGCAAAAATGAGATTATTAAAATAATCAATTTAAATTAATTAAATTGATTAGTTTAATTAAATAAAATAAATATGGTATGTAGAGGTAAATTATAGGGTGTAATAATGATGTTGTGGTGAAAAATGTATAGAAAAATGGGTAAAAAGTGGCATTTTGAGCATAGGGGACAAATGGTACACTTAGGCAATTTTAGGCTAAAAAATGGGAAAATGCAGCTATTAAGCTGCTGGTGGCAGGCGGCTGGCATGCGCTGGGCTGGTGGCTGCTTGGTGCCAGGCACAGGAGTGGAGAAGTGGGCCTGGCTAGTTGGGCTTCGGAGCTGGGCCTGGGAAAGGAAGATGGGCTGTTGGCATATGTGGCTGAAGAGGGAAAGGTGCAAGGCATTGCTGTGAGGCTGGTGGAGTTGAACGTGCTGGGTGATTGCCAAATGGTGAAGGCTTCAGCCATGTGATGAAGGCAACAGCTGGGACAGGTGGCGGCTGTGGGAGAGAGGCTTCGTGGGCCTGGGCTTGGGCAGGCTTCCTTGGGCCTAAGAAAAATACCATTTTTCTTGTTATTTTCTTTCAAAACTACCATTTTTCCTTTGATTTCCTTGCTTTTCAAGAGCCACAAATGAAATAATTTTCCTACAAAATAAAGTATAAACTAAATTAAAATTAAATATTTTCATTAATAAAATATATCATATAACTCCCATGAAAACATTAATTAAAATTTAATTTACATAACATTTAATTTCAATAAAATCATATTTTTAGCATTCAAACTAACAATACTAATTTTAAATAATTAAACTGCAACATATTATAATAAAATATCTATAAAAACATATAAAAATCTAGAAAACTACACTAAGACTAATAAATTAAAAATTACATAAAAACTTAATAAGTTAATTAAAAACTCAAGAACTAAGCAACAATTAGCATGTAAAATATGGTAAAATAACTCTATTTTGTAGAGTTATCAGATTTAATCTTCATTTGGCCTTGCGTTCATGACGTTATGCCATTTCTGACTCTTAGGTCAGTATCCCTGACTACTCAGTACATATACAAGTATACAACATTCGCTAGCATATAATATGCAATCCATGTCCACATTTATCAACCAACATGCCTCAATAACAATCACGGATGTCATATACATATACAGGGTCCAATTGTATTCATACACTGTTTTCTTACCTCATATTCGAGATAGAATGATAAAAAGAATGACCCTTGAGAACGATCAGCCTTTAGTACTTTAGCGGTCACCTAATCATAACCAAACACGGGAAATCATTAATAATAATGATCAACATAGGTTCCCAAACCAATATCTAGCCTTCAGAAGATCAATCCAAACTAATCCAAGTAGTAGGAACACTCGCGAGGCCTATAACTAAGTTCCCGGGGTCAAAACATGCAAACGGGGTGAAAACTGGGCAAGGGCTGCGGCCCTGGCACCTTGGGCCACGGCCCCCAGAACTTCCTGAAGCAAGTGCCGCGGCGCCCAGCAGGTTCAAAACCCCCACCTGCTTCTTCAAAGCAGGGCCACGGCACCCTAAGAACAGGGCCGCGGCCCCCAACTCTGGGCCATTCCCAAACGTGTTTTAAGCACTCCAAAGCCTCCAAAATCATCCCTAAACATTCCCCAATCATCAAAACAAAGTTCCCAAGCTTCCTAATACTCCAAAACCCTCAAAACCCAAGGTTCAAACCAACCAAAAACTCAACAATTACAAAATCTAATTCAAAGCTTAGAAACTCGAAAAACTCAAAACTTAAACTTCGATTACCTTCGATTGGGTTGTTTTCTGTCAAATCCTTCAGTTAAGAAGCTTCTAATCTTTCCTAGGATCGCTATGCCTCGATCCTTGCTTGATTCCGACTCCTAGAACTCGAGATTTCTTCGAAAATGCTCAAACGGTAAAACGAACTAACGAAAGGGAGAACGAGAGGATTTCTAACGTACGTTCTATCTGATAAGCTAATTCAAACTTAAGTAACCTCAAATAAAACCTAGTGCTCAGGGTCCCGAAAACACCCCCGAGGACATTATAGTCAAAACCTCCAAAATTTCCTCCTGATCTCAAATATTCCCAATTTATCATCAAACAAACATTTCTATTACCCCAAAATTGACCCCGTTATGACAAAACCGCTAATCCATTATATATGACCGTCTCATGCCGAATAACTCGAATATATCTCTATAATAATGGAATCTCATTCACAAATCACATTATGCACCCAAATACACATATTCACCCTCAATGGGCCAAATTATCAAAACAACATAATATTCAAATGTGGACCCACATGCACGCATATAACATCATATCATAATATAATTCACATATACATGCATATTATCATTTAATGGCATAATTAAACAAGTATGGCCCTCCCGGCCTACTAATCCCGCCATTAAACCATACCAGAGAATTCGGGGCATTACACCTTAGCCAAGCTTGTCAGTGCTAATGACGCAGACACCTTAAATGTTGTTCACGTCGAATAGTTGGCGGAAAGAAGCATAACCGAGCAGGAGGCACTACCTGTTGAGTTAGGAGATACATGGATGACCCTATTATTAACTATCTCAACCAAGGAGTAGTGCTCAGCGATAGGAACAAAGCAAGGAAGTTGGTGAGACAAGCTGCGCGATATATGATAGTCGAAGGGGTACTGTACCGACGAGGGTACTCCCTACCACTGCTAAGGTGCATTACACCTGACCAATCAAAGTTGTTAATGACTGAGGTACACGAGGGTTTTTTTGAGATCACGCTGGGGGGCAAAGCCTATCAAAGAAAATCCTAAGACAAGGGTACTTTTGGCCGATGATGAATGAAGACTCGATGGAGTATGTCAGAAGATTCCACAAGTGCCAGATGTTCTCCAAGATAGCCCGAGCGACACCTAAAAAATTAACACAGATGCAGAGCCCTTGGCCCTTTGCTGTATGGGGGATCAACCTAATCAGAAAGCTACCCATGAGGAGGGGAGAAGTCCAGTTTGTTGTTGTAGCTGTGGACTATTTCACCAAATGGATTGAAGCAGAATCGCTTGCCACCATAACCTCAAAGAAAGTCTTAGAATTTATGGTGAAGAATATCATATGTCTATTTGGCCTACCAAAGAAGATAGTCTCAGAAAATGGGACTCAATTCGACAGTGATATGTTCATCGAAGTTTGTACGAGGCATGGAATCACAAAGAGCTTTTCCTTGGTAGCACACCCCCAAGCTAATGGCCAAGTAGAAGCAGTGAAGAAGACTATCAGAGGCACTATGAAGAAATGCCTTGAACAAGCCAAAGGAGCCTGGCCAGAATTACTTCCGGAGGTCCTATGGTCACATCGAACGATGGCGCGAATGGCGACAGGGCATACGCCATTCTCTTTGGCATTTGGGTATGAAGCCGTGTTGCCAGTTGAACTCACTCCCCCATTGCATAGACGGGAGACATACGATCAGGGGAGGAACCATTAAATAATAGAAGAGTCACTCGATTTAATCAAAGAAAGACGAGAAAAGGAAAGTCTCAGAGTAGCAGCCCATCAACAAAAAGTGGCCAGATACTTCAACTCCAGAGTGAAAGATAAAAAGTTCCAGGTTGGGGACTTAGTACTCGGGAGGGTATTCCTAAACACTAAGGACACTACGGCAGGGGTATTAGGACCTAACTGGGAAGGGCCATACCTTGTGGAGGAGGTTATACCACCAGGGATGTACAAGATAGCTCGACTGAATGGTGAACTAATCATAAACTACTAGAATGGCGAACACCTCCGCCGGTACTATCAATGAAGTTGCTTAGAAGCAATACAAGTTTTAATTTGCAAATGTACTATCTATGTAACAGCCATTGTTCTTCAGTGAATGAATTTAATTTCTAAAGTTTCTCTTAGTTCTTTAAATTTCGTTCAATGAAGGACTTGTCCTGTAGACCTATCATCCCCATCAGATCATGTTCGATTCTGGTCCCTGAGGGACCTATCGACCCATACAATCCAAAAGAGAGACAATTCCTAGGACCTTATCACAAAATTTATGGATCATGTTTGATCTTGGTTCTTGAGGGGTCTATCGACCCATATGATCCAAACAAGAGACTGGTCCGAGGACCTTGTCGCCAATTATTTGATCATGTTCAATCCTGGTTCTTGAGGAACCTATCGACCCACACGATAAAAAAAGAGACAGTTCCTAGGACCTTGTCACCAAATCTATGGATCATGTTCGATCTTGGTTCTTGAGGAGCTTATCGACCCATATGATCCAAACAAGAGACTGGTCCGAGGACCTGGCCAATTATTTGATCATGTTCAATCCTAATTCTTGAGGAACCTATCGACCCACACGATCAACAAAAGAGATAGGTCCTAGGATGCCAAATTAATGGATCATGTTCGATTTTGGTTCTTGAGGAGCCTATCGACCCATAACATCCAAATGAGAGACTGGTCTGAGGACATTGTCGCCAACTTATTTGATCACATTCGATCCCGGTTCTTGAGGAACCTATTAGTCCATACGATCAAAAAACAAGAGACTGGTCCGAGGACTAGTCGCTATTATCGGATCATAATCGAATCTAGTCCTTGAGGGATTGATCGATAATTTGATCTAAGACTCGTTACAGGCTCGATTAGTCCATCTAGACCCAGTAGGTCCAACTTCGACATTTCTGTCTACAATCATTATAACGAGTACATGCAAGATTACGTAGATCGTGATCGACACTTGCTACACAATTTTCATCTGTGTATAGGTATCATTACTACTGAGTATCAAACCATCACCTGCCTACCAATGAGGGACAAGCATTTGCTGCTTGCATCATTGGGTGAAAATGATAGTACTATTTGTCTAACGCTCGAAGCAAGGCATGGTCAAGTAGCAAGTGACCAAGGCTTTTAAATATAGTACATACCGATCGGGGTATACATGAGCAATGAGGGTGTGACCTTAAGTACTAAGCAAGCACAAGTTTTTCTTGGACATTTGTTCAACATATGTTCCGAAAGTGCAAAAAAAAAAAAAAACAAAAAAGGCATTGGTGGGGAGATTCCCAACCATGTCACTTATTGGGTGGTCGGCTAGTCCATCAACCCTATAGGGTGGTCGGCCTATCACCCATGGGGTGGTTCACCTGACCGTTTTGTTCATGGTACTTGGTGAAGTATCATATTACTCACATTACCATGGTTGTTAGCATGAAAAATGTAAAGGAGTAAGGTTAGTATGGCACGTAAAATACATGTGTTCAGAGTAAAATGATACATGAACCAATGAGGGTTGTGAGTTGATATACTTAGTAAGCATTGGAAATAAAAAAAATTCAGTCAATACGTCGAGTACTCATAACAAAAAAGCATAAAGGCATAAAATGTCATATGTAAAAACTGTCAAGTACAAGGTGCCCCGCCAATGGCTTGAGATGAAAGACAAAATAAAGGACCAAGAAGACTAACTAGGGTGAGGAGTATCATCTGAAAGACTACCCTGAGCCTCGGCAGCCTCACGAGCCAGACACTTCCTAAGCTCCTTCGCTCACGTCTTCTCGGGAAGGAAATCCAAGTTCAGATCTTTGTTGGACTTCCAAATCAAGTAGAAACAAGATAAGGCTGTCTCTGAATACTCCTCTCAAGGCTTGTCCCGAGCAGCTTTGACCTCTTAATCCTTCTCGACAAA
Organism: Humulus lupulus; assembly: GCF_963169125.1. Classification (NCBI taxonomy): domain Eukaryota; kingdom Viridiplantae; phylum Streptophyta; class Magnoliopsida; order Rosales; family Cannabaceae; genus Humulus; species Humulus lupulus. Next base: position 53,171,021 of record NC_084801.1, on the reverse strand, counting down.
AGAATCCTTCTGCAGTTGGTCCATGTCGGCAATCAGCTTCTCTTTCTCAGCTTCAGACTGTTGGAGATGATCGGCAAGTTCCCCTTCCATCTGGGTTATCCTGAGAGTCAACTCGGTCACTTCCTTCTGTTTGAGCTCCACGGTGTTGCGGAGGGTGTTTGAGCTCTTCATCCTTTGAGGTAATGTCAGCATCCCTAGAGCCAAGAACACACCTAAGGTCCAGTACCTCTTGGTGGACATCTTCAAGCTCAGAACGAAGGTTGGAGAGCGTAGAAGTACACTCTACAGACCTATTACTGACATGAGAGATCAGCATCAATGCCTGCAAAAAACATACAAGTGTTAGATAAATGTCAGAACATAACCTAAATAGACAAGAAAGGAATGGTAAAGGACTCACAATCTGAATGTCTAAGAGTGACTTCGTGAGAATGGTGTTCAGGTCCTCATTCTTGATCCCATTAAAGGTTGTTGTTATTTTCTCCAGATGTGATGCTCAGTCCATAAGGGCGCTTAAGTTCTGTATAGTAGACTGATGTGGCTTAGATAAAGGATCAGGCACAGAACAAGAAGCACCCGCCTCATTGAAAATGGGAGGAAATGGTGTAGACAAAGATGGCTCTACCTCTGCGACAGGGCTAGATGCCAAAAGAATTGGACTAGATGCCAAAGGAGTCGGAGGAGACACCTCAAGAGGAACCTACATGACCGACTTAGCCTCAACCTTGGCCCTCTTTGCCGTTCGAATAGAAGGACTGGCCTCGGTTGGAGTCGACCTTTGCTGGGTATGGACAAAACCAAACATTTCTGAGCCTGCAAAAGAAGATCAAATGTTAGAAGGATATTAAGTACCGATGAACCATAAAATAAAATTGATAAAGTGTCAAACTTTCTGAATGTGTTTCGAGTTTGAATGCAGTCTCATCAAAGTCGTTCGAAGAAAGCGATGAGTACGCAATAGATGCACCTGTCTCATCACCCTTATGTCCGGCTAGTACTGGCGAAGAGGGTAACTCCTTGATATGAATGGGTGCCGGGAAGTCTATGGCTATCACAGGCTCGGAACCATCGTCATCCGGAACGTTTGATATGGTAGGAGGAAACAGCCCCACCTTCCTAAGGTTCTCTGGAGTAACAAGGATTTTGACATTCTTTGCCTCAGGGGTCATGAAAATCAATGCCTTGGCCCTAACTGTCATAGCCTAGGTCGGGAGTGGTCTATAAAAGGGCCCAACATGCTTAAACTTGGAGTACTTGGCCTCTGTGTCCTTGGTAAAGAAATAGTTATCAGCATATCTAAATGCCTTGCTATTTCCAGAGATTTCTTCCAAAAAGGTGTTGGTACCCTCGCTCATATAATGGTGGAAATGGAAATATCTCGAGTTGCGCTGAGAAGGATTTATCTTCAGGTCCAATAGATATTGGATGTCATGAGGCACTGTGGTAGCCCATTTTCTGCGGTGATAGATGGTGTACAATGCAGACAAGGCCAAGATCGCATTAGGAGCCAGTTGAGAAGAACTAATACCAAAATAGTTTGCTATACTTCGGAAGTACGGATGAAGAGAAAGTAGGGCCCAAGACCTAATGGCAGAACGTTTCCAAGCGCACATACCTAGAGGGGGGGTCTTCAGCTCTATCATCTGGACCAAGGATAGTGATGGACACGCCGGAGAGGTCAAAGGTCTTCCTCAAGTTCTTCACCTTCTCTTCAGTCATGTTAGAGGTCGCTCCCTTGAGCCAAACAACCTCATAATCAGCAGGGCGAGGCTTCTCAACCAGTTTCCACATGATCTCACGGGCGAAGGTGGCCCCAGAATCTGATAAATTGAACTCCTTTTGTTGTCTTTTCTTCTGCTGCTCAGTTGGCGAGACTGTCTTGCTCTTGGAAGGAGGGTGAACTACCTTAGGACGAAATCTATGAATGGGACGCTCCTGAGGATGAGCACTATGGCAACGTGAGCCCTCAGAATAATCTTGCCGAGAAGAAGATTACCCGACTAGTATCTCGGTGCGAAGGGCGTTGCAATGGTTCTCGTTGACCTGGCCTATCCCGCCGAGAAGAATGGCTCCGCTGAGGTGTGCCTTGGGTGCCTTGGGAGCCTCAGGGCATACTGTGCTGAGAAGTAATATGAGAAGAGCTCGGCGAGGAGCCCTAAGTGATATACCTGGCAATCTGAGGATCATCTTCAGAGGGTTGTCGAGTTTTCTATTTCACCCTCGCCATTGAACAGTACCTCTTTAAGAAATCTTCCTCACTAAATAAGTATAGAGCGGAATGAGGGAGAATCCTTTTCAACGTTTCCAAAAACTTATGGGGAGTACGCTCACCTGCTGACTTGTCTGATGAAGAGGAGCTGGACATGTACAACAGAAGAAAAATAAAAATTAAAGTTACTAAATGAGCATAATGGAGCCAACGGCTGGGGGCATGTTCATGAACTAAAAAGTAAAAATGAAGAAATTAGGAGCAAAATTCTATATAGGGGGTATATGGGGGTCAGCCTAGTGAGCCTAAGCATAGGCCGACTACCCCAAGGAAGTAAGCTTTAGAAAAGTGCCCGAGGACCGTTCAAGTCTCCAGAATAGTTTTAGGATCCCAGGTGGTCGGCGTATGCTTGGGCCGACCACCCTGAATCCATAAAAATCGCCTAAGGCAAAGGGTACTCGGCCCATGGACCCCTAAGGTGGTCGTCCTAGCCCTAATTCTATCCCTGGAAATCTCCTAAAGGAAGTGAAGGGAGTGCTTAGCCTATGAAGCACTAAGGAGGTACTCGACCCATACCAAGGAGGTACTCGACCCATGCCAAGGAGGTGCTCGGCCCGAACCTCGGCCTTTCTCTAGAAATCTCCTATGGAAGAAAAGGGAGTGCTCGGCCCATGCCAAGGAGGTACTCAGCCCATGCCAAGGAGGTGCTCGGCCCAAACTGGGCCTATCCTTCGAAATTGCAGGCACCAGGTTTGGAGTCCTAGAAATTGCCAGGACTATTGAGTGTTCGACCTAGGGTCTTGCATCCCTAGAAATTGCCCAGACAAAGGACTTTTACAGAGAAATCTTGATTCAAGAAGGTCAATTATTTTTTATCAGGATACAACAGAGCAAGAAGATTCGGACAAAAATTCCTCAAAAATAAAAAGTGTTTCTTATGAATTGAAGCACATTTAAATTAAATGATGTAAGGATTAGAAGAAAGTACTTACCAAATATCTGAGTTTGATGAGGAACTGGAGAAATCAGACTTGGATCTGTTTGAAAGTGGCGCATGGAGCAGGAATGAGGAAGATGATCTAGTTATAACTTCTCAGGCAGACAAGATATTTTTAGGAATTCAAATTTCCTTGAAAAATATTTATATTTTTAGGAATTAAAATTCCTTGAAGAATATATTTTTATTTTTAGGAATTAATATCATTGAAAAATATATTATATTTTTAGGACTTTAAAACCCCTTGAAAAATATGTTACATTTTTAGGATTTCAAATTTCCTTGAAAAATATATTAGATTTTTAGGAAATTAATTTTCCTTGAAAAACCTAATTATTTTTAGGAATTACTAATTGTCCCTGAAAAATTCATATTGAGCAAAGTATCGATAGTTTAAAAAGTACTATGTAATGTCCTAAGGGACTTGACTATTTGAGTACTGCTACGGTATGTTTCTCGGGCCAGGATCAAGTTTATCGTAATGTTGAAAACATTGCAATAAACTTGGGGGGCGAATGTTATCCATCAAAAATACAAGGATGACGTGGTGAATGAGAATGAGACACATGACATCACCCATCTGGGAAAAACGACAAAGTATTGAGAAAAGACCGAGGGGCAAAACAGATAGGTTCAGGACCTAGGAAAGTCGACCAATCCTAAACCCCTAGGGGTGGTCGGCCTGACCTTCTACCCCAGGGGTGGTCAGCCCCAACATGCACAAGGACCCCTAGGGGTGGTTGGCCTGACCCCAACCCCTAGGGTAGTCAACCCCAATCTGTCCAAGGACCCCTAGCGGCGGTCGGCCTGACCTCAACCCCTAGGGTGGTCGGCCTAAGCATGCCCAAGAGCCACCTGGGTGGTCGGCCAGCCCTTTCTATCATGGGGTGGTTGGCCTAAACGCCCAAGTACACTTCATTGAGAAATAATCACTCTTGTTCAAACTGAGATCAGTAGGCCTTGCACCCCGAAGATCAATTGGCTTAGCACCAAGAGGATCAACAGGTCCAGCACCCAGAAGCTCGAAGGTCCAACACCCAAGCTTTAGTTGTCGGGCCTAGCACCTAAGTCTCATATACCAACAAAGACTTAGCATTTTCCCAGAAGTTTCAATCGTGTATTGTCTACCACGATCTAAAGAAACAATGAGAAGACCCACAATCTCATGATCATGGGGAGGTGGACACGTATCTCTATTACCTGATAATCGTGTGCCAAACCACGATCCCAGTATGACTGGTCATGTAACAACCCCTGGGTACTATAAATAAAGGACCCAGGGCTTCATTTAAAGGGATTTTTTTTGGACTCTCTTTTCGGGATCTGATCTCTTTCTCTAGAATTTTGGGAGAAAAATCTTACTGACGAGTGAACTCACCCATTTGTACTTGTAATTGTCGAGTGACTCAATAATAAAAGCTAAGTGGATTAGGTTATTACTGTTCATCTTAACAGGGCTGAACCACTATAGAATTCGTGTGTGTTTAATTAAGATAATCGTACTCTGTCATTTATTTCGTTCAAAAGGTGTCATATACTGTACATACGACCGTTGGCCATTTTCATAGGTCAACACCTACCAAACAATTCAAACAATCAAAAATAAATTTCCAACACTTAACAATTAATAATAAAGCAAAGCACAAAATTAATTAAACTAAAAAAAAAATTTATGTGCTACACCTGTATCCATGGGGTTTGAATTTTAAATTTTAAAATAATTTGTTTAACTAGTTATTTAATTAATCTCTTCAAATACAATGTAAATTAAATAATAAAATATGTTATAACTGATCAATTTTATTTTAATAAAATAAAAATTAATTAATTAAGTTAGTTATCTTTATAAAACTGAAGGAGCGATACTTTCAGGAATAAGTTGTTTTAACAGATTAGGAAGTTTAGACTGTCAGACTCTCTCTAAGAAAGAAAGTGATTATTTTTCCTAAACCTGAAAAACTATTCAATACATCGTCTCTCAATCAAGCCTCTCTTGATCTCATGTGTAAGTACATCTAGAGAGTTCTAAATCAACCTTTTGAATCCTACGTGCCCACACACGTCCTTGTGTGTTTGAGAATTGGTCTGGAAGATCAAGGTGTGAGCTTTCAGAATCTTGACTGGAAGATCGGTTATTTATACCAAAAAATTCGTGGATTCTTGATAAGCTACAAGAGGTAATCTCTAATATATTTGTATGTGTTTTATTATATCTATATATGTATGATCCTCACTGGCGTTAATAAATTTTTTAAAAGATTTATTTCGCTGCGTAACTCTGATTTACACTTTTAATACCAACATTCCTTACCTCAGGTCCAAGCACAAAACCCAAACAGCAAAGGACCACTTCCTCAAAAGCCGAAACATAGCAAGTAAAATTTGGTCTCAATCACAATTCATACTCACACAAGCATTTCACAAAATTTTGAATGAACTTTATACCCATTCTAAATGCCTATGCCGAAACCAAAGAATTTCATAAAAGAAATGTAACACTTTTATTTCCTGAAAATATTAACAAAGTATCATGTCATATGTAACATCTAATGTTACCAATCATGCTTGGAAAGTCACCAAAAATATTTCCTTGTTAAAATTTATATACTAGGCTGAAATGTACAAAAAGAATGTGACACTTTGTTTTACAAAATTTTGGCCAAAAATCATGTTTCACATTACCTAAAGCTCCTAACATGTTTGAAACATTTTTTTTTAAATCTCTAAGGACCTAAAATGTCATAGTCGACACTCATAGTGCTCACAAAACATTTTTTGATTAATCAAGCAACACTAACATGCTCCTTAATGTATGAAAAATACAATGCTACAATGATTCATCCAAAACAAATCCAAAAACCCTTTAAACAACATAGTGGTCGAAACCTATGCACCAAAATCAACAAAATAGTTCAACAACATAGATCATGACATCCTAGCATGCATTCTACTTCTCAAACAATTCATAGAAATAAGTTAGAGCAACCAAAACAATTTCGATAACCCATTTCTTAAAATCACCATTTCATACATGCTTGCATTAGAACCTTTAAACAACAAGATAGAAAACCATTTGAAATATTCCAAAATCCCACAATATAAGGCAGCCGAAACTATATAACCATTTCGAAAACCAAAACGTCAAAAAAAAAAAAAAAAACTAGCATGTTTGTGATACCAAAACAAAAAGTTATAAATCCTTACTTTGATTATCTTGATGGCGACTGAACCCTAAGCTTGTGTCCCTCTAGGATAAGTCTCCAAAACCCAAATCTTGATCACCAAAACATATACTAATTAAATTAGAAAAGGAAGGAAGAAAATAGAATCCAAACTACAAAATAAGCCTTATCATTTTTCTCTTCTTCTATTCCTCTAGCACCAAAGATTTGCCTTTGCCTTTTCCTTTTACTTTTGATTTCGACTTCAAGTGGCTAAAAGAGAAGACAACACTTCTCATCCTATTTATAGACAAGGTGGCTCAAACCCTAGTGAAAAATCTAGGTGTGAAAGCTCAAATTCTTATCCCACAAAATAAGCTTAAATTCCACTATTTCCTCCCTTTGTACAAGCTTACACATCATCTAAACCCTTGTCCAAATGTGAACAATAACTAAAATAGAAAGTCATTGTCATCTTATCTCAAAAAGATGACAACAATTATTTTCTTGTCTATTTTTTTTATTTTCTTAATAAAAAGGAAAATGCTCAAGACCCACATTAGGTCCAGGTTCATACTTTCTTATCTTATTTCCATCTTTATTTTCTTAATTTAAATTAAATAAATAAAATAAATCTCATACACACACCTCTACACAATTTGGCACACACACATAAAATAATAAAAAAATGCATCTTATTCTAATCACATATTTTGTCATACCTAATAAAATGTAACACTAAAAGTTATGAAAACATTACACAATTATTCAAAATAAAACAAATAAAATCCTAATTCACACAAAGCAAATAATTCAAATATTTTCTAATAATTAAATAATTAAAATAAAATAAATAAAAAGTTATTTGGGTTAATACATATATTGCTTTATATTATTTATTTATTGAGTAAACATGGTTAAATATCAATTACAACTTTCTTTTTCTTATTTCTTTAATTATATATATATTATGCATTAATACTACTTATTTGTTTATTTATTTATGATAATTTGGGTTTTTTTTTATACAATCACCATAAAAATTTACGTTATAGTTTGAAAATATTAAAATTTATTTTTACTTAAACATAATAAACAAAATATCCATTTTAGTTAATTTTTATAGTGTAAATAATCATTTAATACTATGTAATTCATCGAAATATAGACTTGGTAACTTATGTTTTTAATAATACTTTTCTGGTACCCTGTAATTTGAAATTGCACATATTTAGTATCCTGACTTCAAATTTAATCAATAAATTTATCAATATGACAAAATTATCCTCAATTATATGAGTTTCAAATTCAAATTTAATTACCTAATTACATATATTGATGACAATCTAGTCATATTGATAAAAAATTATTGTTCATATTTGAGTTCACGGTACCAAATATATACAATTTCAAATTACATGATATCATATTAGCATTATTGATAACATATGGTACTAATTTGTATTTCGATAAAATATAAGATAACAAATAAGTATTTATCCATTTTTATATCTACTTTATATTAATACTACTCTTTTGTTTATTTATTTATTTTTTGTGTGTTTTTTTTATACAATAAACATAATGGTTTATGTAAGATTAAAGTTTATTTTTACGAAAACATAATAAACAAAAATATCCGTTCTACTTTATTTTTATATTAATACTACTATTTTGTTTATTTATTTTAGATATTTTATATTTTTGTATATAATAAACATAATAGTTTATATTAATGATTATATTCCTATTTCGTAATTGCTCAATGCTAGACCTTTTCTATTTCTAATTATAAACGTATTCATTTATCTATTTATATTAATAAATTTTTATGTCACAAAAAGAAAGTTAGGTGCAGTATATATATATATCTTTATATATTATCGTTGACACAGTTTTTCAGCAACAGGGGATTTAGAAATCCGACAATTGAGAAACTAGACTTTTAATAAACCAGATAGAAAGAAATGACAAAAAAAAAACAAGAACACAAAATACTCACACGATTTTACGTGGTTCAGTGGTTAAAATCCACATAGTCCACGAGTCACTGTTATTGATCTGTTTTGGACTCTTGATGAATTTGTTTATGACAATTTCAGCAGGGTTTTGACATACAAAGAGTCAATCCCTCTTTCTTTTCATTCTCCTTGTATTTATAGGAGATTATCATGGACAGTTTTGGGTAACCATACATTAATATGATAACATACAAGTTTGGATAACTTCTCATTACACGATTGCCTATTAATTCTATACCCGCTTGTAAAACACCCTAAACTAATACTTTGTAAAACATCTTCATGCTCATAAACTTATAGAAGAAAACCACTTATTATACGAAAATTTCAGTGGGGTCTTGCTAAAACATACAAGTTGGACCCAATAGTTTAAAATAAAATAAAAGTTCTCATGCAACGTTTTAAAAATAAATATAGGTCATGTCCCATTGACAAGTTTAGAATTCAAAATAAAAACATAACATCGTCCTTTAAATTTTGGCATTTTAAACTGATCGTTTGTTCGCCCATAGGATACCCCCACGCCATACACACCCTGACGTCGGAACCCCCCACATCACCACGCATGCCAATGAGAAACCCTATTTGCTACTTGGAAGGAAAAATAAGGGGGTGAGCTAAAAGTCTAGTAAGGAAGTACAAATAACAGACAAGAAAAACACAACACAACATAATCTTATTGTAAGACTCCTACAACGTTATATACATACATCGCCATACATTGCACTTAACGTCATCATCATACATCATTATCATGCATCATATATCATAAACATCATCTTCATATCTTTGTGAACATGTCCCCCTATCATGTCCATGTCACATCTTGAGGTAAACAAGAGGCTATGGTCATTGGATAACCTCGGTGCGTCCGCCCTATGAGTTACATCTTTATATCCTTATTAACTCGGGTTACGTCTTAGATCCTTAGTAACCCATTTCTTGTGTCGCGTTCAGCACGCTAACAACCATTTACATATCATACAACTTACAGAAATACATGCAATCCAGTAGCATCAACACAAAAAGAATATACACGGTTCATAAAATTTCACCATATCAATTAACAACAACATTTCATACTTTACATCACAAGGTATATCATCATACATAGCACTTATCTTCATACAAACCAATATTACCGTTCATAGCATAAATAAACAAAATTCTATCTAACTTCCTTACCTCAAGTCCGAGCAAAGCAAAAATTGACAAACTTCACAACGAGCCTATAACCATAATCAAATAACATTCTTTGGTGCATGTTAGAAGTTGCCACCTCAGTAGTATAAATCTATTTTTTTAATTAACTTGACTTGGGCTAAGATTAAATGAAGATATTTGGGCCTTTAATTGTGTTGGTGCATGTTTAGCAAAAAGACAACAAACGGGAAGAAAAAGGCCCACGGGGTTAAGGAAAAGAAAGAAAACGAGAGCCCTAATATCGTATATGATTATCCTCACTTTTGTAACACACGTACAATAGCAGCAAGGGACACAACCAACAACAATTAGAGAGGAGAAGTGGAGAATGAAGAAAAAGAAAAAGAAGAAGAAAGAGAAGGATTCAAGAGTGGAGGACCATTTTGGGAACATCTTTTTGGCTTGATTCTCTTACCCTTCTCCTTAATATTTTATTTTCTTTTTCTTGTATTTTCTAAACTATGATTTATTTTGTTATGGGTTTTGTGATTTTGGATTTGTGCTCTTGAATTCAACCATGAACTAAATCTTTTGAGGCTTGAATTATTAATTAACTCTATATCTTAATTCTAATTTTCTAACATTTTATTTTAGCAATTTTGATAATTTCTTGTTCTTGATTGGCCAATAATGACAAGATATTGAGTTATATTTATGCTGGGAAGTTTGAATATAATTGATAGATTTGAATGAAACAAGTGAATAATCTTGTTAGGTTATGTTTGGGAATAGCATATGAATGTGTTATTTACCTTGTGTAGCCATTATGAATTGATGCTTAAATTCTGGGTTCTTAAACTTGATTGGCATATGAATATGTTAAATTAGGTGAAAGAATTAATACCATAGGATTTGTAAAAGTTCTATGAATTAATTTGGAATTCTTGTTAACTCTGAGTAATATTGCTGTAGCTAAATGTACAGGTCAATTGACATAGATGAATTTAATAATTCAAGCCCATTTCACCAAATTGAATTTTTCTTGCTTTTAGATTGTCATCCTAGTTTATTTTGAAGCATTTTCAATTTATTTTTCATCACTATTAAATAGTTTGGTAATTTATTTGTGCACAATTATTTGCTAATTCAATCTCTGTGGAGACGATACTAAACTTATTATTACTTGTTTGTCGACTGTGTACACTTGGACAATTTTAATTGCTTAAATTTACGCAACAAGTTTTTGGCGACGTTGCCGGTGATTGATTTAGTAAAATTGTGTTAGTTAAAATCAATTGCTTTTCAATTTGTTTCCTATTTTTCATTTGTTTATTTATGTTTTTCCTTGTTCTATTTTACATTTTTTTTATTTGGTCATTTTGTGGGGTGCTTGAGATGTCTCATTGGCAAGTCCTCATTAACCTTGTTCAACATGACTTGGAGCCTTTACATAGAGCATGGTGGAGATAAAAAAAATTTGTTCACGAGGTTCCCTTATCATGGTTTGTCTAGAGAGTGTTTACTTGAAGTCTTTCTCAGTGGGTTTCATGCTACCACAAGAGAATGGGTAGAAAGAGGAAATGGTACCCCCAATTTCTATCAAATATCTATTTATGGAGCTTATTGGATGTTGGAAGACATGGCGGAATACGATGAGTGGTATTGTTTAAATTCTCCAATAACCAACCAAGTTTGGGAGAATAATTTGAGCCATATGGAGCCTACTTTTGAAGATTGCACTCAAGAACCATGGGGGGAGATATTGGAGGATTTTCAAGACTTTATCATAGAAGAACCTCAACAAGTGGATCAATCAAATTTTTTGGAGTCATTAATGATGGAATTTATTGCTAAAAACGATGCCTTGATTCAAAGCCAAGATGCATCCTTGAAAAAGTTGGAGAATCAAATTGGGTTATTGGCCAAATAATTTCTTTGTGATATGGAAAATGCAAGGGGAAAAAAGCAAAGTGAGGAGGTCATTTTGAAAAGTGGTAAAGAGTTAGAAACGCTTTGGGAAAATTTTGAGCGACACAAAGAGTCCACTTCAATCCAAAGTAGGGAAGAAAAAGAAGAGAAAATAGTGAAGTCAAGCTTGTCAAGTTCTATCTCTCCCCAAGATGTTGGGAAAATGTTTGAGCAAAATAGTGCTGAAAAGTTAAATGCCAAACCACCACCACCCCTATTGCAACACTTCTAAGAACAACAAGTCCTTGAGTCTCAACTTTGGAAGCCACTAGTCATGGAAGCATACACATATGAAGATCAATTTTGGCCACCACCTCCTCCTCCATCAATAGCATTGTATCTTGGTGTCCACCACACTCATTCATAAAACGCAAGCCGAGTTGAGTACATGAACCTATCAATATCACATCTCGCCAAGCTTGAGGGTGTCCACAATGAAGACCCATGTGTGAGGGCATATGCCACTCTCTGGGCGAAAGCCGCTCTTTGATGAGCACTTTTCAACAAAGTCAAGCCAACGACTTTAAATCAAGCGCTTCTTGGGAGGCAACCCAAGTTTCTAAACCTTGTTTTTTTAATTTTTGTTGTAGTATTTTAGTTAAGTTCATTGGATTTCCTTTATTCAATTTTTTTATTTTTGTTAGGTGTATTTCAAGAAAGAAAAAAAATAGTTTTTAGTTTTCCTTATTTTTTTTCTTTTACTTTGTCCTTGGTGTTTCATTTTATGCTGAAGGAGTTAGGTTCAGAAAGATAGTGATTTGGAGTGAATAATTCATGTTTTGGAATGTTTTGGAGGTGTGGTAGGTGAACAAAAAGGTGGGGAGCTAAGGAAAGAAAATATGAAATTCTGGGTTGCAATGCTGGTGTAATGCAGCAGCAATCTGGGCTAAGTGCACAACATGTTCAGGGCATTTTGGTGGTTTTGGGTATAGAGATCTGCGATGTGTCACCACCTACTGGGCGACACAATGCCTAGAATTTAAAAAAAAATCAAAAGAGGTCTGAATACCCTAATCTTTCTCTTTCCCTTTTCTTATCTCATTTTTCCCTAGTCGCCCAAGCTTCCACCCTCATAATCATCGCCACCAATGTCCACCCCTGTCACCCCATCACCACTTTGTCAAACCCAGCAGCCCAAGCGAACCTTGGCGCGCACATCCCACAAGCTTGTGCCTCTTTCCTTGTTCCAGCGGATGCCTAGCAACTTTCAGGTGTGCGACCCAAGTCATGCGCGTATCCCCAAAGAGCATCCCACATCAGTCGAACGTGACCCTACGCTTCATCCAAGACTCATTCACGTACCCAGACCCTCGCATCCCCATCTACGCACATCAATGCGCGTTTCCAGCTGCACTAAGTCACACCACCCAAGCCATTGCCGAGCTTCTTTCATGCCCAAAATGCTCCTTCTGTCAACTCCCAAGGGACCTTTTTCCCTAGTCAGAACTCTACTTTTGAGGGCAGTAGATCTAATTTTGCAGCTCAGTTATTGATTTGGCCTCCATTCGCACACCTCGAGTGTCAAATCCAAATTTCTTGCCACTTTGGTGAGAGCACATCATTCATCTAGCTGTGGATTTGGGGCAAATTTCAAATGAGCATTTCTCAACTCAACTCTCCATTTGTTTTACTACTGTTCTATTGATTGTGTTGTTGCTCATTGTTGTTCATGTTATTTGTGTTGGTGTTACTCATTGCTAATGTATTGTTGTTATGTTTTGTGAATGTTGTTAGTGTGTTGAGTAGGCATTACGCCTCTTGAAGTTGAGGGTTGGATGTGTCATGATTCTAGAATGTTTTGTTCATGTTGAGTCAATTGAGTCATTTTAGTCCATATGTTTTGTGTGTCTTTGAGAGGAAATTGTTTTGCTTGCTTTAGTTGGTGCTTACTTGGGGCTCGATGATGACCAATCTAAAAAATAAAAAAATAAAAAAAATGCACGTATGTCACATATCCATCACCTCGTCTCTTATTTTGTGTTCTAGGCTAATAGTACTCAAGTGTTAATGACATTTGAAAAATCTTGATGATAGTGTTGATTCCTATTTTGCGTGCATAACTTGACCAATAATTCTTGAACCCTTTAAGCTAGCTAGACTTTTGGGAGAGCCTAAGTTTCTAGAATTGCTTAGTGGTTCCTTTGAGGCGAAATCCTAGACATCACTAAACCGAGGACATGATTTAGGCAATCTTTGGATCGTTTGAGCCTTTCGAGCTAACCATGCTATACTTTTTATCCCTAGTCACCCCATTGAGCTTAATTGAATCCCTTTCTTTCTTTACTACATGCTAGCCTTGCTATATACACATCCATTCACCATACCCTTTGAGCACCTTGGTTTTTCTTAGATATATGTTGAGTGTTGAATCATGAGGGAAGGTGAGAGGAGTGTGCCTTTGTGAGTGGTATTTTGGTGAGTTCTACATTATTTGCCTTTCTTGTTTTCCACATTGGGGACAATGTTGATTATTATGTTTGGGGGGGAGTGTGGATCTCATCTTATTGTCTTCTTGCTATTGTTATATTTGCATTTATATAAAAGAAAATTGAAAGAAAAAAAGTGTATTTGTAAAGAAAAGAGTGCACCCCTAGAAATGAAAAAAGTGAAAAAAAAATTACAGATAAAGTCTACAATTAAGCATGGGTCTAGCATCTTATCTAAAAAGAAAAAGAAAAAGAAAAAGAAAAAGAAAAAGAAAATAATTCTAAAAAAAAGTAAAGTATAGTTTTGGTATTGTGTTTCTTTCTTTCGTCGTTTTTAATAAAGGATAATGGCAAGAGTAACATTGATTTTTGTGAGGTAATCTTTTGGGGAAATGATTGTGAGCTCTTACTAGGTCTTAGGAAAATTAAGGTGCCTTTAAGTTGATTTGAGCCAAAAAAGATGCATTTTAACCACCCTCACCTAAGCCTTACATTACAAGCTAGATAAAGTCCTTTTGATCTTTTGTTTAGTGTTTGTCTACATTAGTGGAGAGGGAATCATTAAGTCAACCTATGGAGGCAATTATTAGGCTTTAGGATGAAGGTCTAGTTTGCTTTGGGGGCGAATTGAGAATGTTTGGGAAGAGCTATGTACACACTTTAGGGAGAAACACTTGATTCTTAGTTTGATAACATTATTAAAATTTGAGGAATTTGGTTGAAAGAATTTGCAAGAGGCATCATAATCACCATTCATCATCTCTTTAATAAATTTCGGAGAGCATTTTCCCTTGTTAAGCACAATACTAAGTTAAGCGTTTTCTCTCTCATTTGTGTGTCTTGAATAGTGTTTAGTCATTTTGTGTGTTTATCTTGTTTTGAGTTGGATTTCATTGTTTCTTTTCTTTTATCTTTAGAGTCATCACTCGGGATGAGCAATGAGATAAGTTTGGGGGTGTGATAACTCTAGAATATAGAGTTATCTTTAATACTTTTAGCTTATAATTTGATTAAAAAGATGAATGATTTGTGTCTTTGTCTTTAGAATTGAGTCATTTTCTTGTATTTGGGTTTAGGAGTTAGTTTTGGTTTTATGAGGGAAAATAAGTAAGAAAATGATAAATTGGATGAAGTTCAGTGAATTGGAAATGAGCTAATGTGAGAAGTTGCTGGAATTCTCAGGTTGCTACATCAATGCTGAAGTATTCTGCCTAGGCAGCAAGCATTTCTTGGGTTAGCGTGAGAAGCTGCCACCTCATTAGTATAAATCTATTTTTCTTAATTAACTTGACTTGGGCTGAAGATTAAATGAAGATATTTGGGCCTTTAATTGTGTTGGTGCATGTTTAGCAAAAAGACAACAAATGAGAAGAGAAAGGCCCACGCGGGCTTGAGGAAAAGAAAGAAAACGGGAGCCCTAATATCATATATGATTATACTCACTTTTGTAACACATGTACAGTAGCAGCAAGGGACACAACCAGCAACCATTAGAGAGGAAAAGTGGAGAATGAAGAAAAAGAAAAAGAAGAAGAAAGAGAAGGATTCAAGAGAGGACAATTTTGGGAACATCTTTTTGGCTTGATTCTCTTACCCTTCTCCTTAATATTTTATTTTATTTTTCTTGTATTTTCTAAACTATAATTTATTTTCTTATGGGTTGTTTTGATTTGGGATTTGTGCTTTTGAATTCAACCATGAACTAAATCTTTTGAGGCTTGAATTATTAATTAACTGTGTCTTAATTCTAATTTTCTAGCATTTTATTTTAGCATTTTACCCATTGTTCATTCAAATGTGCTTATTGGTAATTTCTTGTTGTTAATTGGCCACTAATGACAAGATATTGATTTATATTTGTGCTAGGAAGTTTGAACATAATTGATAGATTTGAATGACACAAATGAATAATCTTGTTAGGTTATGTTTGTGAATAGCATAGGAAAGTGTTATTTACCTTGTGTAACCATTATGAATTGATGCTTAAATTCTAGGTTCTTAAACTTGATTGGCATAGGAATATGTTAAATTAGGTGAAAGAATTAACACCATAGGATTTAGAAAAGTTCTATGAATTAATTTGGAATTGTTGTTAACTCTAGGTAATTTTGCTGAGATTTTGCTGCAGCAAAACGTACAGGTCAATTGACATAGATGAATTTAATAATTCAAGCCCATTTCACTAAATTGAATTTTTCTTGCTTTTAGAATGTCATCCTAGTTTATTTTGTAACATTTTCAATTTATTTTTCATCACTATTAAATAGTTTGGTAATTGATTTGTGGACAATTATTTGCTAATTCAATCTCTGTGGAGACGATACTCAACTTATCACTTTATTACTTGTTTGTCGACTGTGTACACTTGCACAATATTAATTGCTTAAATTTATGCAACACCTGACATTCTCCCATATGTCGTTTCGAGCATTTAAGACAATTGGGGTGCTCTACTTTGTTGCTTTGGTCATTCACACGGTTTCGATCATTATAGCGACTGTTGCAGTTGTTATGGTGGTTATGAATGTTGTGACTATTGTTATTTGTGGTTGGGGGCTAGGTCTCTTGTCAATGCCTCTATTTCTCCCTTCATTAGCTTTCCTCTTATTGCCCTCATGGAAACCCTTGTTTTGGTGGGCCTCCCTTCTGGCAGCATTGTCCTTCCATATCGAATCCTCCAAGTATTCTGCTTCGAGTGCCTTATCTAGTACTTCAGCATAACTGACCACCTCAGCACTGGTCATCTTAACGTCCCTAGCAATCATTGGCTTAAGTCCTCTCATGTACCTTTGGACTCACAGAGCTTCAATCAGTACAACTTCAGGACCAAATTTAACCAACCTATCGAACTTCTGTGCATAGTCAGTCACATAGAGGTTTCCCGGAACCAAAGTCACGAACTCATCTACTTTGGTTGCTAATACAGCCGCACTATAATACTTCTCACTAAATGCCTGAGCATAGTCTGCCCAAGTCATGGTATTTGGGTCACGAGTCTATTTAACGACATCCCACCATATCCTTGCATTCATCTTGAGTAAGTGGACTGCACATAAAATTCTCCGGTGATCATTCAACTCCATATGATCGAAGATGGCCTCAACTGAACTCAACCAATCCTCTTCCACCATAGGATCAGCTTTCCCTACGAAGGTAGGTGGGACTTGCTTTATGAAATGCCCATAAACTGACTCAAACCCATAATCCACATGTAGTGGTGCATGGGGTGGTATTGGTGGCTCAAGCTGCGCTACTGGTACTTGAGGCACTTGGGGTACTTGGGGCACTTGCCTGGCATATGCCAACTCCTCATCTCTCCGCCTTCGTTGTTCCCTCAACCTTGCTACCTCTGTGACCACATCCATAGTTGGTGCAGCTGGGGCTGCTGGTTGGAGTGATGGCATTCCTACTTCAGGAGTTGTTGTGGCCATAGATCTTGTGGAGACACCCTTTCCTGACCCATCTTCTCTTCCCTTGCCTCCTCTTCCTCTTGTTGAAATGATGAGATTCTAAGGCACCAAAAGAAAATCATAAGGGAGGATAATCGCATAATGGTTTGATAGATATTCGTGAAAATCATCATACATTCCACATCCTCACCATTTAGAGTTTGCAAGAGGAAATTATTAAACCATAACATTCAAAGTTTGTTAAAAAATTATTCCATAAATTCAAACAACTCATAAAGTGTTTAATAACCATAAATGAAAATCCATAAATTCTTAAGGGTTCTTTAAAAGTCCTAACTTATTCGTTAACATTTCATTGAAGGATCTACGTGATAGACTCTAGTCCTCAACTATGGACTCATCCCCTAAGTTGTAGTCAAAGACGTCCTCTGAAATATGGAAGTAGTCAGGAGCACTCGCTAATGCCCTCATCCTAGCACTTACTTTTTGTAACGACCCGGATTTTCAAGACTCGATAATGCGGAAATATAAATGTTTTCATTTAACAAAATGTCTCAAAAACCCATAGAAAAAAAAAACTTTTTAAAAAGTCGTATGTCCATACTTAACATTTAGTTACAAACATGTTTTATAAAGATTAGAGTGAGCCTAGTTTAGGAAAATTACACAACATTTCCAAAAATAAAAAGGCTTCCCAAAAGGTCAGTCCACATGTACATTTGCAAGGAAGACTCCAGCGCTCACTGCTCTGCCTTGCCCTTGTTCTTACCTACAACATGAAACAACTAGGTAAGCG
The DNA here is from genome assembly GCF_963169125.1 of Humulus lupulus. Taxonomy (NCBI): domain Eukaryota; kingdom Viridiplantae; phylum Streptophyta; class Magnoliopsida; order Rosales; family Cannabaceae; genus Humulus; species Humulus lupulus. The sequence continues at coordinate 53,152,890 of NC_084801.1, read as the reverse complement.
AAAACGCTTAGTAAGATCAACTTTCAAACAAAGCAGGTAGAGAAATAGGGATCCGGACCCATCCGGACCCTACACAATCAATTTCAAGAACGCTAAAGCGCCCTGGCAAACTTATGGTCATGCCTGATAACCAAGGATAAATTAATTCATAACTAGATAAAATCCTGCACTCAGAAAAATCCCAGAACAAGCAGATATATTATATCACAACTATATCTTATCAACAATTATATCCCTGCACTCAGAAAAATCCCAGAACAAGCAGATATATTATATCACAACTATATCTTATCAACAATTATATCCCTGCACTCAGAAAATCCCAGAGCAAGCAGATATATTATATCACAACTATATCTTATCAATAAATATATCCCTGCACTCATAAAATCCCAAAGCAAGCAGATATATTATATCACAACATAATTCGAGACCAACGCTCGACAATTTCCAACAATTCATGCGTAACGCGCCCTCCAACATAATTGCTAATCTGTAAAAGAGAACCGAGTCTCCACACTAAGATCTAGCCAATAAATATTCTCATCAAGGGTAACTATCATGTTACTTAGGGCATCGCTACATATTCAAGAGTGTAATCCAATTTACACGGTTTTACAGAGACTTCTATGTTAATCAGTGGTGCTGGTGAGCAGCTGCCCCTAGGGTGTTCAACCTCACTCAAACTTGGCAACCCCTAGTATCTCTAGGCACTCTCACGGAATGGCCAATATTCACGGCTGCTATCCGGGAATAACTTATCAGAGCACTTGCTCGGATTCTAACCGTCCAATGATTAAGTAAGCATGAGGGCCCCTAGGTCCCATTTATCTTGGCGCCCCTAGGTTTAACCAGCTTATCCTCATCTCATGGCCACTCGTCGCGGTAATGAACCGGACATAAATAAAATCAAGCAGTGTGACGGGGATCAACCGTCTAGGATATGACGGACTTCTACCGTTCATATTTTCTAAATCAGCACTCACTAGACTAACGTCTCTAAGCAACTTTCTATGACAGCCTATGTATATGCATGTATCCCTATACTAACATACAAGACAATAATCATTTCATGTTGCAGCCATACAATATAAGTTGACTTACTTGGAGTCCTTAGCGCTCAGCAGGTTTTCACCCTCCAACGTTCAGTCCAGTTACGCTTAGCCAATACTGTAGTTATCCCTACAGTATACTCGGATTAATTATGGCACTCATAATTCATTATTATTATTTTGGGCAGTTTGGTCATTTTAATAAAAGTCATTTGTAAGGATTTATAATCCTTATTTGGTTTTAAACCTATTAAGGAAAGTTATACAAAATATTCGAGACTAAACCCTAAGTCTCGGGGAGACCTATCCTAAGGTCTCGATACCTAGGCTCGGGTATCACAATGGTATTTCCCCACAACCCGCTAAAAATCTTATTCTTTCAAGGTATCACTATTAACCCGCACTTTCGACTAGTCGGTTAAAATATGTAAGATTTTAGCCGGTATTATATCCAGAAAATACAAATAAATTCCTTAATAATTTTTAAAGAAAATAAAATCTTTAAATTTTCCTTTTATTTTTCTTAAGGTTTTAATATCTAAAAACCGTTTTAAGAAAATTGCCTAATTTGTCTTAATTAGGAAAACCGTTATAAATTTCTCATCTTGACTAATTAATTTTCCAAAAGCAATTAATCAATTTTACTTACTAGAAAAATAATTCATTTAAACTCAAAGGGGTAATTTTAGTGAAAATATGATTTCAAGACTTACCAATTTATATCTTGAAATAAACAAAATTTTACTTTTTACCTTATGTTCCAAAATCTCATTTTTACACTAAGTGTGAAAAACCTATTTTTTTCACATTTTTAACTACATACTTCGTTAGTTCATAATTTGAAATTTACTTACCCAATTGTTACCAAAATTTCCCAATTCCATTTTTGTTATGCCATTTAGGTCTTTGTAAAATCTTAGGTCAAAATGAGCATTTTTGATTGGTGAAATCATTTTCCAACAATGAGGTAAAAATGACCTTATTTTCAAGTCCTTATTTTTTCCAAACTTTGACAGTTAATAACTTTCAAACCGTTCAATATTTTCTTACCAAATTTTACAGTGGACTAATAGGTTATGCCAGAAATATGTCCACAAAATTTTAGAAAAAACTGCGTTCATTTTCCCTATACAGTGGCTGTCCAAACTTGGTTCCGAAAATAAGAATACGAAAAAAAAACAGTTTTTTACCTAATCTTTGAAATAGCATAACTTACTCATTTCTAAACATTTTTTAGTGTTTCAAAAGCTTAATTTTATGTACTCAATCTCAACAACATCACAGTACAATTTAATTTTACAAAAACAATATACAGTGGCTGCTTGACCCCTTGGAAGTTACAGCTCAAAACATGTTTTGTTTTAGGGTATCCTACAAAACCCTTGGGGGTTTTGGTTCCCATTTTCAAAAATCAATACACATGCATCATAAAAATTATTAAACAACTACCATAACCTTATTACATCACCAACAAGAAACTTTAAGCATTAAATATACAAAATAATGCTTAAAACTAAAAACCCTACAACAAAATCATCAAAAGTAAACTTTTTACCTCTTTGGTGTTCTTGCTTAAGGTTTGGACCTTCCTATTAGCTTTGGCTCCTCCAAAACCTTTCAAAAACCCTAACAAACTTCCCCCAACAACATAGTCAATTAGCTATTTGAAACTCTATGCTTAAAACTTTACAAAAGCCTAGATTAGTGAAAGTTTACCTTAGGGAAAATACTTCCTAGACCAAGACTTAGCCTCAAAGTTTCCTTGGTGTTCTTGGGCTTGAAAAATGGAGAGAACACTTTGAGAGGTCTTCAAAAAAGATGATAGTGAATGAGAGATGGAGAGTGATCGGTTCTTAGTGTGGGAATTGCTCACAATACTCTTCAAAATATCACAAGGTACTTGAGTGCTTTTCTACCTACTTGCCCACTTGACCTCTTAATTAAATGGCATTTAAATTTTATAAAATTTGGGTTCACACCACTCTAAAACACCACATGGCCGGCCACCCTTTGCCATATATGATCATTTCATTTTTTTTTTTAAATAAAGGTTAATAAAGGTTTCATAAGAAGAAAAATCCAAATTGGCTTTTGACACCTTTTTCACTTTTATTAAGTTTTAATCACCAAACTTAACATTAATTAATTAAATTAAATGTCTCTCACATTTAATTTAATTAATCACATAATAAAATTTAACCTAAGGTCCATTCATGGAATAAAATTCCCCATTTCGGTAAAATTAGGCATTTAACACAAAATGCCCTAAAATTTCCATTTTCTTTTAGGTTTATTATTTTTGACCAAACTTTAACTTTTATGAATGTATTTTATGCCCAAAATATAATTGCCATGATTTTTTTCATTTTATTTTCCGAGATTTTTACCCGATCAGGGTTTTTGTGTCGGTCCAGGACCGAAAGTCTTATCTTGACTTTTAAAATCACAAACTTCATATTTTGGCTAGCAATAACTCATGGAATACTTACAAACAAAAAATATAATATTATTTAAAATAATATTCTTAACCCGGGGGAAAAATCCCGACCCGAGTCGTTTAAAGGTACCCGAAAATGCCGGACGTTACACTTTTGGTATGGCATGCACTACCTCTTGACACGCCATATCTCCTTCCAAATCGTGCACTATCTCATATCGCTCATTCATCTCTTCGTCATCCTTCTTTACCATAACCGTCTCCAAATGACTAAAGTTGTAATTATCCATGAGGTCGTAGATCATGTACTCGATGGTTTTAAAATCCAGGTCATTCTGAATGACGTCGTGCCATTACATGGCCAACTGGAGAAGGGCCTCTGGATATATTGACATCACTTCCCTTATCACCTAATATTGTTCTATGGGCCATAGAAACGCCCCTCTTTTGTTCATAATTCCTTCAATACGATTGCAAACCACTGCTGTCATTTTTCAGCATAGCAACCCTCCAATCGTAGGGATCCTTGTTGAGTTGGACCTTAGGTATCGCACAAATCTCCTAAAGCAATTGTTTCTTAGTGGTTTTAATAATAGGATGCATCTTAATATATTGCAATTACAAAAATAAAAAAATAAAAAGCTGAAAGAAAACGATAACAAATAGAATAAATACTTACGACGCGGTGAGGTGAGATTATCCCGTCTTTAGCGTGTATGGGGAGGGTCCTTGAAAACATGGACAACCTGTCTCTGATACCATTTGAAAAACACCATAAACTATTACTTTGCAAAACATCTCCATACTCGTAAATTTATAGAAGAAAACCACTTAACATATGAAATCCAATGGGGCCTTGATAAAACATGCAAGTTGGGCCCAATAGTTTAAAATAAAAATAAGAGTACTTATACAACGTTGAAAGTAAATAAAGTTTAAGTCCCACTGATAGTTTTAAAACCTAAGTCCATAACATCATTCTTAAAAAAACTTGGCGTTTAAATTGATCGTTTATTCGTCCATAGGACACTCCTAGGCCATACACACTTTGACGTCGGAACTCCTCACATCACAATGTGTTGCAAAGAGAAACCCTATTTATTACCTAAAATGGGGAAGTAAGGGGGTGAGCTAAAAGCCCAGTAAGGAAGTACAAGCAGCATACAAAGAAAACACAACAAAAACATAATCATATCATAAAGCTCATACAACATCATATCCATACATCATACTTAAATTTCATCATCATACATTATACTTAAACGTCATCATTACAATCAACATCATCATCATATTCACGCATCATCATCAGCATATTAAAACATCATCATCATATTCTTTGTGAACATGGCCCCTCTAATGTCCATGTCACATCTTGAGGTAAATAGGAGGCTCTGGTCCTTGAATAACATCGGCGCGTCTGCCCTATGAGTTACGTCACACCTTAGTAACTCGGGTTATATCTTATATCCTTAGTAACCCGTTTGTTGTGTCGCGTTCAACATGCTAACAACCATTTGCTTTTTCATACAGCAAACAAAACACATGAAATTCGTTTCATATGAAGAAAAGGAAAACACATGTTGCACACACATTCATTGTAGCATTTCAAAATAGATTTCAATACTTCATTTTTCATAGTCCATCATCATACATAGCATATCATTATTCTCATAACAGATCCTTCTTACAATTTCATAGCATAAACATAAAAATTCTATCTAACTTCCTTACCTTAGGTCCGAGCAAAGTAAAAATGAGAAAAACTTCACAACGAGCCTATAATCATATCAAATAGTTCTCTTTAGAATCATATGAGATTTCTCATGCTCAACACATATACCCCATGTGTGCATGCACATGGGCCATGCACACATGGTGGAAATTGATCATAAATTCTAAACATGCACATTTTTCACATAAAATCACAAAAGAATAATGTCAATTCTACCTATTATCAATGCATGGTTACAAAGTAAAAATTATATGTTTGAATAATAGGCATATATTTGAACGTAAAAGTTTATTTGCATGAGACATGCATACGTGGGGAGCGTTCTTAAAAAGTAACGCCTAGAACGATAATTTCTACATGCTCAATTCTAACCTCTTCAAGTAAAAATTCAGCAACATTTTATTTTTACCACTATTTATTTAAGTCTCAAAGTTGATTAAACAAATTCATTTAACCTCTTTAAATTTCTCATAAAATAATATCTACATTTATTATTTTAAATTGCTTAGAAACAATAAAACTTGTAATTACTTAGAAATACTTATAAAGTTTCATGTTTCCTTTATAAAATAACATTTTCTTCTAAATCAACAAAACTACAAGATTAAATGTGAGAAAATATAATTTTAAGTGTGGGAAAAATATATTTTCACTTGTATTATTTAAGACTTAAATTATGTAGTGTAAACCCATTACTTTTAAACAAAATAATTATTTTTAACTTAATAACTTAAACTTTCAGCAAATATTTATTTGGTTTGAAAATCATAAGTGAAATTGAACTCAAACATTTTCTCATTAAAATAAAGAAAAACTGGACTTAATAATAATGTGAAAATTCATAGTTACATTTAAAAAAAATATATCAATTTACCATATACATAACTTAGGAAAATAATTTATTCAATATACTCACATTATTTGTTTCATTTAAAAGGCATTTCTTATTTTTAATCAAAACTTCCAGCAACTATTTAATCTCTAAAAAATAATAAGATTGGATAAAAACTATATTTTTTTCATAAAATATAAAAAAAAAATTGTAGGTATTAATTGAGTAAAATTACCATTTTAAATGTGAAATAAAATACCATTTTATTTAAATAAAATCAACACATCGTTTAAGACATTACTTATGCATGCAACTCATTGTTTCACCAAAATTCCTCACCAAATATACACTAAATCACCAAGTATAATCATCATGAAATTCACTAAATTATCCTTTTTAAAAGAATCAAGACACGCCATTCATGTAACCAATTAACCTAGCATGCATCACACCCCATAGGTCGTAACCTATAATATATTTTCATTCCTTATTATTTCCAAAACCCAAGAAATTCCTTGCATAATATCACAATTGATCACAAGATAGGAAGGGGATTACTACTAGCATCCAAAGAGATAAGAGATTCTAACATGTTCCTATTTTCAAAACAATGAACATATGTACAACCATATTGGTACCATGCATAAGAATCCTAAGCCCCCAATATATAAGTACAACACATAAACAAACCTAGCATGTCTTAACCTATTAATACATCACAACCACATACCAATCTCATAAACATGTTCATCAAATTCATGGATTCAACAACAGGAGTCCAAATCATGTATAATGCTGAAAACACATAGAACCCATTAGCAAAATCTTAATATTCAAATCCATCATGCTTGCTTTAAAAAATAATAATAAATCTAAGTTTATACTCTTGTTGGCCTAAACCACCATAACATCACTCTTCATGAACAACATGTTTTCATATCTCAAGGTCACATCTCTTTCACAACTTCTCAACCATTATCCCAAAAAAAATAGAAAGAAGACATAACCAAGATCATTAACAAACCAACACATAGGGAAGCATCTATTACCTCTCTTGATTGTGGAATAAAGAACACACTAGCAAAAAGGGACCTTGACACCTATAGGGATTTGAACATCACAAGGAGAGAAAAGAAGAACCAATACATAGAATTGAGTGGATGATGTAAACTTAAGAATCAAACCAAGTATACAAGACCGCACCTATAAAATTGACCTCTCGTTTTCCTCTTCTTTCTTCTTCTTTTTTTCTCCTTTTCCTCCTCTCTCTAGTTCACACTCACTCTCTCTCCTTCTCTCTCTAGGCCGACGGTCACAAGAGCACAAAGTGCTTTTCTTTTCTTTCTTTCCTTCCTTTTAATCTAACTTAGCAATAACTAGTCCTAATGGTAAATGGGTAAGTTTCCCAAACCATTTATCCTAATTAAGCCTAAGATCAATTAAAAAAAATATATAGATAATTAGAGAAATGTCAACAATTCCCTTACCTAAAATAGCTATAGTCTTCCAATTTAAGCTATTTGATTGAAAAAAATATATGGGAATAAAATCCTTCCATTTCCCACTCCATTGTCGTCCACCCCTCTCTTTCCTCTTCCTTTATTTTTTTTTCTAATTAAATAAAATAAATCTAATAAAAGGAAATACAAAAAATGTGTAGAAAATCTATTGCATGCACACCATGCAACCATGCACATGCACACACTCAATTTCTAAGGTGAATCTCTACTTACCATGCACCTTGGTACATTCAATCAAAACTCATTTTAATTTCAAATTAAATTAATAAATAAATAAAATAATTAACAATTAAATACACACAATTTCTACCAAACAATTAAAACAAATAAAAATAATAATTCATAACACTTAACAATTAAAATAAAACAAAGCACAAAATTAATAAAATTAAAAAAAAAAATTGGTGCGCTACAGCTCCACACAAAGTCTTCGCTCCAACCTGCAAGCCGACCTGCTTGATCATCTGAACACACAAAGACGAGATCCAGCTCGTCACACAACAATGGGAATGTCCCGCCTAACCAAGCTCAAGCTTAGGGGGATAATAACCTATCTAATGCGAACAGGATGGAAGCTAGTAACCAGCTACCAAACAACCTAGAGACTAAGGACCCAACCCTCAAGCGTCTGACCTTAATGGAAGAGCAGATTAAAAATCTCTTGTCTGGAAAGAACATTTATGACTGATTCTGATAAGGAGCTCGAGCCTTTTGCTCCCCATATTGCGGCACCATATCCTATTGGTTTCAAGATGTCGACCATGCTCACATATAATGGTCATTAATGTAAATGTCGACTTAAGGTGTATTCTATTCCCTGCAACATTGACTGGACCAGCCAATCTGTGGCTCAATAAATATAAAATACATTCAATGACCTCCTAGAAAAATCTATCCTCCGAATTTAAGAGACAGTTTCGGGCTGCGCAAGAGACCTGAGTAGAGGTTGATTCATTGGCTAACATCAAGCAGCAGCTTGGTGAATCCCTGAAGGCCTATCTCAATTGATTCACAAATGTAGCGGCCCGAGCTAGAGATGCTGATGATAGCTCTAAGGTCATGGCTATGAGGACAAAAATTACCGTATGAGGAGATTTGTGGAAGTACTCCAGAGAAAAGGAGTAAAGAGTGTAGATGAATTCTTGGCTCGGGCTCAAGAATGGATAAACTTAGAAGAGGCAGAATCTACTGTCCCAGGAACACGCCAGACCCCTGTTCAGCGTGCTGGAGCGGTAACGAATGGTGAGGGAGACAAGGGTGGCTCTAAAAGGAATAAGCCCGGGGAGAAGTATAACTCCATTTACACTACTTAGACCAACCTGACAAATACGCAAGAACATATCTTCTTGGCAAATTCTACTCGCCTTCCATGGAAGAAGCCCGAACCCATGAAGCATCAAAGAGCAAAGAGAGATCCAGATAAGTTCTGTCGGTGTCATAATGACATCGTCCACAACACTGACAATTTCCCTTAATTGAAATATGAGATCGATATTCTCATCTGGGCTGGACCGTTAGCACAATACGCTTGAAATAGGGTATCTCCTAATCAATTGGAGTGGCAGAATCCTCAACCAGATCAAGCAACCCAGGCCAACCCTCAACCAACTCAAGAAAATCAGATCATCCCTCCTCTTGTTGAAGGGGGGGGGGGGGGGGAATAGCCACTATTGCTCGAGGGCCCCATTTGGCAGGAACGAACAATGGAGGCCAGAAAAGGTATATCCAAGAGCTGAAAGACACATGATGGCACCAAATTCATGGCGGAACAGAAGTCATCGAAACAACAACGATTGCATAAGCAATCAATCATTTTTATGGAGCAGGACACTAGCCATGTCCAATTCTCCCATAATGATCCATTGGTGATAACGATTTAGCTTGCCAATCGAAGAGTACGAAGGATACTGATCGATAATGGGAGCTCCATAAATATGTGATTCAGGTCCACCCTTGAAAAGATGGGGATATCTGTAGCCGATCTTAAGGCAACCTCAATGACCCTCTATGGATTTTCGAGAGACGGAATGACAGCCATAGGCACGATTGAGCTCATGGTAACACTAGGGAATGAAGCATGGGCTATAGCCAAAATGCTCGAATTTGTAGTAATTGATTGCTTGACTGATTAGAATGTAATATTGGTAAGACCCGCACTAATGACATTTGAAGCTATAACTTCAATTAGTCATTTAGAAAGAAAATTTCCATCGCCTTCAAGTATATATACCGAGAGAGGAGATCAGCTCGCGTCTAGAGAAGGGAAAATCACAACCCGGGTAGCAAGCCATGGTAATAACTAAGGAGAATGAGGAACCTCAGGCAATGGTAATTGTTGAAGAGGTGGAAGAACCACAGGAAGAAGGAAATGAGGTCGCCCGACCTGAGGACATCGATCCAAGATTGGGCTGAGCTCCAAGTGTTAGAGGATCTTGAGGAAATATTATTGACCCAGAGATACCTTTGAGGGTAGTAAATATTGGAAGAAATTTTGGAGCTAAAAGAAAGAAGGTGTTTATCCATAATGCTGATGACATGGCAAGGATTTTTGACACGTAGCAGAGATACGACTCGCCTATCGACCAACATTATTTCTACACGACGAGATCAAGTTTTGTGTACGACCAGGCTGGTCGTATGTCAGTTCATCTATGTAAAAATCTGTACAGTTGTGATGATATCCAAGAATATCTCTTCATTATGACTTGTAGATCCGATCATTAAGCACATATATTATTTCCCAATTCATGTAATTCTTCCAGAGCCTATAAATACACAAGAAATAGCTCAAGGAAGGGGATCGATCTTTTTTTCAGAGAGAATTATATTACTATTATCCATCAGTGTATTACTTGATTCCTCAAAGGTCCGTGAAACTCAGGAACCCTTGTTCTTTGATCACACCTTGGGAGTTCAATATTAATAATAGTATCAAGTGGACATAGGTAATTACCAATTCTTGGGGCCGAACCACTATAAATCACTGTGTTCTTTATCTTTCCATTAGATTATTTTCAAGCTCTATATCATTTTCTTGTCGTTTCCTAGACTCCGTGTCATTGACAAAATTTAGGGTTAACATTTTGGTGCTCTCGTTGAGAGACTTGAATCCGAGAAAAAACTAATGGCAAAGACTACCAAGAAAACTGGACAGGCTGCTACCGCTACATCCTAGCCTCCTCCACCAAACATGGCTGAAGACGAACCTCATTTGGAGTTTGATAAGGAGGAAGTAGACTCTGAGGCCCTGAAGACAACACTAGGGGTGTTGCAAGATGAATTGGCCGCTCTGAGGGCCAATCAAGAGAGTGCCGCCGAGATAATGGCGTCACAACAGAGAGAGATAGAGCGCCAGCGCCAAGAGCTGAGCGAGAGACAGGCGGAGATGGACTATCGTCAGAGGGATGCCATGGCAGCCCTCCAATTGGCTAGGAATCAGGCTACACCTGCCCCACAGCCTGATCAACCCCTGAGTGGACCATCTAAGAGAGGTCCCAATCCTAGCCCAACGCTCCAGCCTACAAGCCCTCAAAGGCCGGAGCAGCCACCAATGCCTCAGGATGATGTCCCACCTAGGGACCCTGAGATGCAGCCTCCATCCCAGGCTGGTCGAGGCAATCCCCCGTGTCCCAGGCAGAATAGGGTCGGGCAACAGCCCCGAAGTCCTAGATGCCAGGGGGTGAAGAGCCGCACCCACCAAGCAGGGGGCAGCATCCTTCTGGCAACAGAAGGAACTCAGAGACAGGCTCTGCGGTCAGGGGCCCTCCATGGAATGATAATGCACGGAGACCCACTGACCAGCGCAGGCCTCCCCCTAACGCTCGGGAAGTTCCAGCCCAAGGAGGCAACCGAGGAAACAGTCGGTCCCACCATAGCCATTCAAGGTTCAGAGATGACCACGGCTACAATGAGGCCGACTCAGGCAGAGGGAATGCTGGTCGGAGAAATGAGGAGAGAGGTGGAAGCAGAAGCCCACCACCTAGAGAAGACCAACAAGCAGGACGTAATGTTGGGGGGCAGCCCAGACAAAACAACGTCTTTAGCCGATTCAGAGCCAGGGAGCAGCGGCGAAGAGACGACGACTTGAGGGATGTACTCAACAACTGCTGAGAAAGACACGATGAGTACATTCCCCCGGTACCAGCGGCCCTAGCAATTCCTGAAGCAGTTCAAGCTCAAACCGATGCCCTGAACCAGACTGTGCAGCAGCTGGTCGGGGGGCGGACATCACATATCGAGTATGATCGGAGGAGAGGTACCCCTTTCATCCAAAGGATTGTTATGGCAGAAACCCCTAGTAAGTTCAAGATGCCGACCCTGCCAAACTTTGACGGGTACAGAGACCCAGTATCTCATGTAAACAAATTTGAGATACAAATGGACATTCAGAAAGTCTCTGAAGACGCTCGCTGCAGGATCTTCCCAGCGACCCTTTATGATGCCGCTCAGGAGTGGTTCTTCAAGTTCTCGCCTGCAAGTATAATATCCTGGGAAATGTTCGTGAAGGAGTTTTACGGACAGTTCTATGCGGGTCGTGTGCACTCCACTGAGGCAAACCAACTGGTCGAGATACGCCAGAAAGAAGGGAAGCCTTTGAAGGAGTATGTTCAATGGTTCATGCGAGCCGCAGCAGGAGCCAAGACAGTGGATGATGAAGGCAAGATGATGGCCCTAACCGCTGGGGTTAGACGCCATTCTCCTCTCTGGAGTAGCCTAAGGAAGCATGGGGTTAATACTACCCAAGAGTTTTTAGATCGAGCTGATCGGTACATCAAGCTCGAAGATGCGATTGCCAACAAAGGCAGGTCACTAGCAAAGGACAAAGGGCCCAAGAAAGATCCCGCCAAAGCCACCAACAGGTCTAAGCACGATGGCAACAGCAAAGGGAACGGGAATGGCAACAGTAAAAATGGTGGAAAGCGGACGAATGGCAAACCCTTGACCTCCGAGAGTAAACGCCCCAAAAATAATCAGTACGAACCAAAATTCACCAATTACACAGCCCTTGTCCAAAGCCGAGCCGAGGTGTTCCATGCAACTAGCTCGAGCATGCCCTACAGACGACCCACGCCTATAAGAAAGGATATCTCCAAGAGAGATTCGACAAAGTTCTGTCGTTATCATAACGACTACGGGCACGACACCAACGAGTGATATCAGCTGAAGGACGAGATTGAGTTCCTAATAAGACAGGGTCTCTTAAGAAGATATGTACGAGTCGCGGGAGGTTCTCAGTGAGAGGCTCAAGGTGGCAACGAGTCGGCACCTGCACGCCAGCGCTCGCCACCTTTACAGCCAGCTCCCGTGGCAGGTACCCTACTCACCATCTGCGGAGGCCCACATCTTGCAGGAGATAGTGGAAAAGCGAGGGAACGATACACTCGAACCCTATGCTACGACCAGCACATCGAGATGATGAGTGTCGAGGATCGTGCACCCAAAAAGGCTCGGACGGAGGAGGAACCGATCACCTTCTTTGATGATGACGCCCAGCATGTGCGATTCCCACACTCCGATCCGCTGGTCATGGATGTCCAAATCGCAAATATGATGGTGAAAATGGTGTTGGTCGATACAGGAAGTTCGGTCAACATCCTATATAAGTCCTCACTGGAAAGGATGAAATTGTCCATCAAGGACCTAGAGCCATGCAACCAAACCATTTATGGTTTTTCCAGAGAAGGGCTCGCCCCAGAGGGTCAATTAGACTCCCAATCACAGCAGGTACCGCATCTGATAACAGGACATTACTCACCACTTTTATAGTGGTTGATTGTCCTTCGACATATAATGCCGTGATAGGGAGACCAATTCTGGTTGACCTTCGAGCCGTCACTTCTGTGTCGCACCTCGCCATGAAGTTCCGAACAGACGCAGGAGGAGGATGCGTACTAGGAAATTAGCGAGAGGCGAGAGAATGCTACAACGCCTCGATCACCAAAGTAAAAAAGGGTGTATCGAGGGATGCCGTTGGAAAAGAGTTGCAAATGGCATTCAATGTTCAAGCCTGCTCAGGTGATAATCTCACCAAATAGGGCGTTGCCCAAAGTGAGGATAAAGACTTAGATCCTCGCTTTGGGGATTTCGAATAAGAAGTAGGCCCCATCGAGGACCTTGAAGAGGTCCAGCTGGATGAGGGAAATCTGACCAGAGTTGTGAAAGTCGGTAAAAACTTAGAGACAACAACAAAGCAAGCACTGGTGTAGTTCTTGAAAAAGAACCAGGACGTCTTTTCCTGGTCGCATAAAGACATGGTTGGGATAGATCCTTCAATCATCAGCCATGTCCTGAACATTGACAAAAACTTCCCACCTGTGCAGTAGAAAAGAAGGCTGCTCGACAAAGACCGATCGAAAGCTTTAAAGGAAGAAATCGAGAAGTTGAAGGAGAATGGGTTCATAAGGGTGGCATTTTATCCATCGTGGGTCTCCAATCTGGTACTCGTGCCCAAGCTGAATGGCAAGTGGCATACGTGCGTGGATTTTATAGACCTCAATAAAGCCTGCCCTAAAGACTTCTTCCCACTCCCGAGAATCGACCAGCTGGTTGAAGCCACTGCAGGATACGAGATCCTCTCATTTATGGATGCCTACTCTAGGTATAACCAAATTAGTATGCATTCCCTTGATGAGGATCACACTAGCTTTCGAACCGATATTGGGCTCTACTGTTATAAGGTGATGCCTTTTGGTTTAAAAAACGCGGGTGCGACTTACCAGAGACTCGTCAACCACATGTTTAAGGAGCTGATCGGGGAAAACATGGAGGTTTACATCGACGATATGCTGGTTAAGTCGAAGAAGGCGGAAGAACATATAAGGGATTTGTAGGAATACTTCGACGTCCTTAATAAATATAGGATGAAGCTGAATCCCCTCAAATGTTCCTTCGGAATTGGATCAGGGAAGTTCTTGGGATTCATAGTTAACTCAAGAGGAATTGAAGCTAATCCCGAAAATATAAAAGCCCTAATCGAGATGAAGTCTCCAGTGAAGGTTAAAGATGTTCAAAGCCTTACTGGGAGATTTCAAAATCAACGGACAAGTGTGTCCAATTTTTCAATCTACTCAGAGGCAACAAGAAATTTGAATGGACAGATGAGTGCGAACAGGCCTTTCAAGCACTGAAAATGCATATGGCACAGCCACCCATTCTATCGAAGCCAGTCGATAGGGAGACTTTGTTCATCTACCTAGCAATCACAGATTACGCTGCTAGTGCTGTTCTGGTGAGAGAAGAAGAAAGTGTACAGAAGGCTGTCTATTACGTAAGCAAAAGGCTGATCGAAGCAGAATTGAGATATCCCCCCATCGAAAGGTTAGACTACTGCTTAGTATTGGCCTCTAGGAAGCTGCGGCCTTACTTCCAAGCCCATCCAATTACGGTATTGACCGACCAGCCTCTTCGACAAGTCCTGCAAAAGCCAGGGCTGCTGGAAGATTACTAAAGTGGGCTGTCGAACTCGGGCAGTTCAACATATCTTACCCACCGCGAGCAGCGATAAAGGGGCAAGCCTTAGCCGACTTCATCACCGAGTTCACAGAACTCGAAGGTAGCGAGCAGATCGAGGAGCCTAGCAAGCCTAAATGTCAAACCCAAGCACCATCATGGAAATTTTTCACCGACGGATCATCTAACGAATCCCACACAGGAGCAGGAGTGATATTGATAATGCAGGAAGGGAATCAATTTCACTGTGCAATAAGGTTTGACTTCACTGCCTCTAACAATGACACTGAATATGAAGCATTGCTCACTGGGCTGCGGTTAGCCAAGGATATGAACATAAAAGCACTTGAAATTTACAGTGATTCTCAGCTAGTCATGAATCAGATCTTGGGAGAGTATCAAGTGCGAGGATTAAAAATGGTCACCTATCTGAACAAAGCAAAGGATCTTTTAGCCCAATTCGGCAGATACACTCTACAGCAAGTGCCTCGTGATCAGAATTCTAATGCAGACGCTTTGGCAAAGTTGGCAAGTGCAAAAGATGCTGATACTCTAAACATAGTGCGAGTCGAATGATTGCCCACACCCAGCATCCAAACAATAGAAACCTCTTTAGTCATCCAAATGGCAGATACATGGATGGCGCCATATGTAGAGTATCTATCAAGCGGCGTGCTACCAGTGGATAGAAACAAAGCCAGGACCCTTCAGCGGCAGGCTGCTAGGTATATCCTGGTCGATAGAATTCTGTATCGAAGGGGATACTCACTGCCACTTCTCAGGTGTATTACAAAGGAGAAAGCCAAAGAGTTGATGAAGGAGGTACACAAAGGTTTTTGCGGGGACCACGCTGGGGGGCAAAGCTTGTCGAAAAAGATCCTAAGGCAAGGATATTTCTGGCCAACAATGAATGAAGACTCCATGGAGTTCGTGCGAAAATGTGATAAGTGCCAAAGGTTTTCTAAGATCCCGCGAGCAGCTCCCAATGAATTAAAGCAGATGCAGAGTCCATGGCCCTTTACGGTTTGAGGAATAGATCTAATCGGATCTTTGCCTACAGGGAAAAGTGGTGTAAAGTACGCAGTGGTTGCCGTCGACTACTTCACCAAATGGGCCGAAGCTGAGCCACTCCCTACCATAACAACAAAGAAAGTGCTTGACTTCGTGGTCAAAAACATCATTTGTCACTATGGATTGCCAAAAAAGATAGTCTCAGATAACGACACCCAGTTCGACAGTGATCTATTCACAGATTTCTGCAGACGTCATGACATTATTAAAAGCTTTTCTTCAGTCACTCATCCCCAAGCAAATGGACAAGTCGAGGCGGTCAACAAAATGCTGAAGGATACACTGAAGAAAAGACTTGAAGAAGCTAAGGGAGCATGGCCAGAACAATTGCCTGAAGTCCTCTGGTCGTACAGAACTTCCCACCGAACAACAACAGGTCATACCCCGTTTTCCTTGGCATACGGGTATGAAGCCATGTTGCCTGTTGAGTTGGATCTGCCCTCTCATCGCAGATTAACATACGACCAGGATTCTAACAGCCAGTTACTCATGGAATCCTTGGACTCGATTGATGAAAGGCATGAACAAGGCCAGCTCCGAGTAGCTACATACCAGCAGAAGGTCGCCCGGTATTTCAACTCCAAAGTTCGAGAAAGAAAATTCAGTGTTGGAGACCTTGTGAAGAGTTTTTCTTAACACCCGCGACCAAGCTACTGAAGTACTCGGGCCAAATTAGAAAGGGCCTTACCAGATTGATGAAGCCGTTCACCCAGGCACTTATAAACTTGCACGCTTAAACGGAGATTTCATTCCTCGATATTGGAATGGAGAACACCTACGCAAGTATTACCAATGAACAATTCTTCTTAAAGAATTGGCTTGTATAAATTTTACTTTTTACAAGTTTTGTGTAAGATCTTATTGATCACTCGTAAAGACATGTTTAGTTTATTTACTACGAGAATCAAAGGGACTGTGCTTAGCCAGTCATTTCTTGCAACCTATTGTATTTATTACAAGTATTTGCTCATTATGTGTGTTGTTTTGCTGTATTTTAATTCTAATCACATTGCTACGAGCAGTAACGTTCGGGGAGGTTCTAGTCAAGGCAAGTGACCAAGGACCTAAAGCTCCCCGATCACTTTGGGGGCATACGAGGTACAAGTAAGCAAAGCATATCGTTAAAAGGTATGTAAACACATGAGCAAAATAAGGATGCTACGACACTTAGAGTATTTTTCAAAATTTAAGTATTTTGTTAAATCAAACCAAAGTGCTATGCTAAGTTCGGTCATGCGAACAATTAGATGTTATAATATGCAAATATATTATATTATCAAAGCGATCCTTTTACACCGCAAGCAGTGATTTCCTGGATGTAATTGTTTAAAATAAAAGTAAAAGCTATCCGTGCAGCAAAACCAAAGAAAAAAAAATCATGGAGCTTGAGGAGTTGGAGGATCCTGGGGAGGAGTCTGGTCGACGACTTCATTATCTGCACCCTCCATCTCGGTGGCCAACGAGATTTTGGGGGAATCAGGGACCCTCGATCCCTCTTCTTTAGCCAGTTGAGCCGCGCAATGAGCCAGCTCAGCTTCCCTTGCGTTCTCAGGAAGGTAGTCAAAATTGGCACCCTGATTGTGCTTCCAGAAATCATAGAAGCACCTCAGAGTGTCATTTTTGTACCTCTCTAAGTTGGCAGCATTAGTCTTCTCTAAGTCCTTGGCTCGAGCCTCCATGTCTCTAGTTTCTAGCCTGCTCGCGATCAAGTCCAGCTCGAGCTGCTTAGCCACCTTATAGTTAGAGCGATTGGACTCCTTATATTGGTCCCTCAGCTCGCAGGCTTTCTCTAGAGATTTTAGCTTCTCCTCCAACTCCTTCGCCAGTTTGGACTTCGCCGCGGTTACCGTTGCCAGCTGATCAGCATGTCGGGCTTCGGCAGCTTTGAGTTCGTCCTCGTGTCGTTGATCCGAGGTCCTGGCCTCCTCGGTGAGGGCACCCAGGCGGATGCGGCCAGCAGTGAGGGTTAGCATGGCCTGCATTCAGAAAAAATATTAAACAAACAAAAAATTGACGAAGACCTGATTTCACAAAGGAAACAACCTACGCTGGTGAACTCATTCAAGGCTCGGTTCAGAATTGGGTCAACACCCATCGTCTTCATAGCTGCCATTGCTGCTCGGCAGCGGTCATGCTTGGAAATTTTTGTAAGCTTCTCCTTAATCAGTTTAAAGGAGCGACCAACCATCAGGTTCCTAGTTGAAGCAGGACCTTCTTGCTGGGTTTGATCAGATGGGGCGACAGGAGAAGGAGTTGACCCGGCCGCAGCAGATGGAGTCTGCTGCTCGCAGGGGGAAGACGGAGTCGCGGTGGCAGAAGGCTCTTCCTCCGGAGAGCCTGCATCCCGAGCCTTCTTCACTGCAGGGACCTTGCTACTCTCCCCAACATGTCTCTTGCTGGCTTTCTTTTTGCTCAGAGGGGCAGCAGCAGCCTCTGGGTTGCTGTAAAGGTCGAAGACATTCGAGGAGTCCATACCTGAAAAGCAAGAACAAAGTCAAGCCATGAGATAGCATGAATAGCCAAACACATTACATCAGAAAAAGAAGCAAAAAAGGATTGCAAAGTCCAATACCCGAGCTATTATTACTGGTCGCTACACTCATTCTTTGATACGAAGAAGTCTGGCCCTAAGTGTGGAGCATATTTAAAATTGTTGTCCCCGTTGAACAGATGACAGGGAATTGGCGAATTGTTTAAAAGCAAAATTACTATACCGTTGTCATCTGACAAGACGTCAGAGAGTTCGGCAGGCTCGGTGGCCTTCTGCTTTCCTTTTCCTTTGGGGGCCGAGGGCCTCTCTGCTTGAGGAGTGCTAGCAGGTTCCCTGATCGTGACCCCAGTTGATCTCCTCCGCGAAGGAGGCACTTGGGGTTACTGCTCAGGTTCCTCTTCGGCGTGAGCACTCCCTGCCGAAGGCCCCCTCATATTTGATTGAGGATCCCAGAGGCCAGCCAACCTAAGGTTAGCCTCTGCACTTGATTTTTGACACTTTTCTCAGCATCTGACATGCTGGCTAAGAGTATCGCTCTTGACTCCATTCCCGGAGTTGGGCTTGGTCGCAGCCACGGGCTTGAAAGACATTAAAAGTTTAAGACATTGTGGAGGAAAAATACTAAGTGAAGAAGCCAGCCAGCGATACGAAAGTTTTACCTCCTCGTGTGAAAGCCAAGTTGCCCGCGACCAGGTTAGGCGTAAGGAAGTACTCTTGGTAGTACCTCCCCACGTTGGAGATGTGGGTCATGTCAGTCAGGAAAGTGTGTCCATTTTCTTGATGGCAAAGATGGAAGAACCCCGTGCCTTCTTGGTTGGGGTTAGACTTGAGGTCGAACAGGTAGTTGACCTCATGTGGCAATGGCACGGGCCATTTTTTCTGGCTGTACAAGATATATAATGCTCGTTGCACTCTATATCCATTTGGGGTAATTTGGAAGGGGGAAACTTCGAAATAGTTGGCCACCCCCTGAAAGAATGCATGAAGAGGCAAAGTGGCTCCTGCCTCAACATGAAACCGCGACCAGGCGCTGTAGGCACCTCTAGGCAGATTAGCCCTTTGGTCTGGGTTGGGTTTGACTAGGGTCCCCCCTATCAGATTGTATTTTCTCAAGTAGTTGGTGATCATTCTGACCGTCACCCTACTCTCAAAGACTACATGCCACTCGACATCCGACTGAATAGCGTGTCGAGGGCGGGCATGCCTTTGGATATTTGGATCGGGGGCATTTTCGCCTTGACCACTGGTCAAGGGAGCATCAGCAGCAGGCTGATGAGAAGTGTTGGAAGTTTTTCTTTTCTGGGCCTTAGTTTTGGTGCGAGCCATATTTCGAGTCAAAACTGGGGAAGTGTTTGGATTAATGCGAGAAAAAGGAATATCAGGTATCAATATCGAGGGTTGTTCTTCATCCTCGAGCAGTTGAGCCAACAGATCATCGTTGATGGGTCTTTCTCCGCCCCATGGGTCTTGCATATGAACTGCAAACAAACAAAGGGGGAGATAAGACGCACAGCCTAGGAGCTTATGTTGAAAGTTGGAATAACGTTTCTCGCGTCTATCGACCCGCATCATTCTAACTAAAACACTAAATTTTGTGTGAGTAGTTTGAAAAACGGATCAAAAAGTTAAAGTAAAAGTTTTTTTTGGAAAAAGCTTTTTCAACTCCAAAGGGGCGGGAAAAACCCAGTTTTTCAACTAGCCTAAAAATCAAATTTTTACTCCCTAAATCCATGATCCTGACTATCAAACTGATTCCTAACTTATACAGAGCCAAAAATACACTACCCTATCAAGCATCAAATGGTATATGCAAAATCTTCACAAATTTATACCCAAGAACACGAAAAGTCTCAGAGCACAGGAGCATCGTGCATGGTATCTCAAAGGGTAAAACGTCGAAGAAAGTTTACCTGAGCGAAGATTGGAGATTCTGAGAAGGAGAAACTTCGAGTTTGCAGGCGAAAGATCCTCGGCAAAACGTCTGAAAACCTTGAAGTTCGGGGCTCTGAGATATTTTTCTTGGGAGTTCTTGGGAAAAGATGGCGTGTAAAGAGTTAAAAGAAGATTGCGTGGATTATTTATAGAGCTGATGTATGCCAAAAAGGGGTAATCATGAGTTTCCTTTTTTCAAAGCATGGGTGAGTGTAACAGCCGTCGGAATGGATTCTTGAAAACCGAAAAGGCTAGATTGGACGTGATTAGGTCACTGTTTTAAAAAACGCACGAGGGCTCTGACAGATTTCGTGGGGCATATGAAAAGTTGTTTTCCTAAGTTTACTTATTGTTGGTCACAATAAATAAACTTGGGGGGCAAATGTTTATCCATAAATTAGATGTTGATGATGTGGCAAGGATTTTTGACACATGGCAGACACGTAGCAGAGATACGGCTCGCCTATCGACCAACATTATTTCTGCATGACAAGATCAAGTTTTGTGTATGACCAGGCTGGTCGTATGTTAGTTCATCTATGTAAAAATATGTACAGTTGTGATGATATCCAAGAATATCTCTTCATTATGACTTGCAGATCCGATCATTTAGGATAGATATTATTTCCTAATTCATGTAATTCTTCCTGAGCCTATAAATACACAAGAAATAGCTCAAGGAAGGGGATCGGTCTTTTTTTTTTCTGAGAGAATTATATTACTATTATCCATTAGTGTATTGCTTGATTCCTCAAAGGTCCGTGAAACTCACGAACCCTTGTTCTTTGATCACACCTTGGGAGTTCAATATTAATAATAGTATCAAGTGGACGTAGGTCATTACCAATTCTTGGGGCCGAACCACTATAAATCACTATGTTCTTTATCTTTCCATTAGATTATTTTCAAGCTCTATATCCTTTTCTTGTCGTTTCCTAGACTCCGTGTCGTTGACCAAAATCAGGGTCAATAGAAGGAATTGGTCAAGTATTTGAGAAGGAACTGGGACGTCTTTGCTTGGTAACATGAAGACATTGTTATATTATTTTATAATATAATGTAATATTATATTATATTATAATATAATGTTTTAGATTAAATAAATGTGACAAAGAATGTCACATATTGTAACATATAATAGAGAGTTACAATATTTAGATATATGAGATATATCCAAATATGTAACATATTTGGTGTTACAAATTTGTAACTTCCAAATATTACCCTTTATTGTGTAAATTTGGTGTTACACAATATTGAGATGAATTTCATAAAGCCATATGTAAAATGGTTGTTAGAGATATGATTTTAATCCCAATAATGTGTTTTGGGGGTTACAAAATCATTTGGGAGGGTTTGGAACCGTTTGGAAAAACAGGACATTTTCAAGTGCTGAAAATGGACAGTGGCGGCGACAACTGAATGTTGGTGACTGTGGCCTATGGGATAGAGAGAGGTGGCCGCGACCACTATTGTCCCTGGCCGCGGCAACAGGCCAAAATTGACCATTTTTTCAATTTTTTCAATCTTTGTTGAACGGCTCAAAAAACCCAAATAACTCCCAAATCTCATTTTTAATTCCATAATAATCCAATTAATCATTGGTAACAGCCATGGGGGTTGGTGGAATTTCAAATTCAAAGAGTGTCTCTAAACTCTATAAATAGGAGCCTATTGCTCACTTGAAAGACACAACATTTCTATCCATTAGAGCACTTGGCTAGAAACACCTTGAGGCTTGGTAATTCCAGAAAGATTTTCCAATATCTGAGAGAGATCCCTTAGTGCTTGAGTTAGGGCGGAAATAAGTTTTTGTACAAAGGTTTTAAACCTTGTTCAAGTTGGTGATCCCCAACACTCTTCACTTAGGTTGTGTAGGTGAGAGTTTCCTTTTGTTTTGTTCTTACATTTTTCTCTATTGTTTTTCTTCTTATTTTCTTATTCTATTTACTTGTAACTTTTGTTTAGAGTTGTAATCATCTTCTCTTTTGTTTCAAACACTTTTACTTTACTTGTAATCTTTTGTTTAGAGTTGTATCTTTCACTATTCTCTTCTTCTTCTTCTTCTTCTTTTCATTGTTTATTTGTATTTTTCAGTTATAGAGTTAAAACACTTTATTTAATCAATCAATATTTATTTGTAATATATTGTCTAGAGTTGTATTTTCTTACCATTTCCATTGAGGCAAAACTATTTTTCCTAACATTTAAAATCTTATCCCATTGTTTGTTTCAATGGAAGGTGAGACTATCAAGATCATGAACCAAGACCTAGTGAGGTTGCATAGATTTGATGGAATCCAATTGAACTAGGTGGTAAGACAAGGTAAGAGTAAATGTATTCACTATTTATATAATTTTGATGAAATTTTATTTCATGTATTAGCATGTTTTTCAAATGTTGATATATGAATAATTGTGTAAATGTTAACATGTTAAATATGAGATACATTGTAACATAGTTGACACATCTACTTGTGAAAGATAATATGTAATCCTTAGAAGTGAACTTTTGACAAGCTCTACATAATCTACGGATTGTTCATCTTATGTATGCTATATGTGAGATAGTAGTACATAAATTTGACATGAAAATTATGTTTTGAGATTTTATAAAGCATGCTAATTAGGTAGTTTTTGGCATGCCTATATATTGACTTTATGAATCAATAGTATATTTCAATATGTGGATATGTGAATTATTGTATGATATTTGTGATATACTTACAATATAATTATTATATTCAAAATGCATGCTAATATGATGGATATATGTTGACAAATTATGTGAAATTTCTTTGAGACATAATTATGTTAATATATAAAGTATTTTGATATATACATGAGAATTATCATGATTATTATGGTGTGCCATATAATATGGATATTAAGGTGATAATAATACAAATATATTTTATCCCATATTATTTCAATGTGATGAGTTACCATTTATTTGGTAAATAAAGAGAATTATTTGAGAAATTAAATTTCTCATCTAAGTGTTGACTATCTCAACTTATGAGATAAGAAAAGATGAACCTAATGGGGTTACATCTTTTGATAAGTGTCTTGCTATTGCAAGAAAATAGATTAAGGGGATAAAAAATTATGGGATGACACATTGACCTATAGGCTTGGAGTCTAAAAGTGTGGTCAAAAGAGAAAATATTTGAGAATTATTTAGTGACAACAATTCACAAATATTCAATGTCTCAATGAGGTGACATTACAAAATTGGAGAAGCAATTTTGAATCTTTATACCAATAGTGAATAAGGTTGAAGAGAAATTTATACATTCTTGTTAAAGATGGTGATATGTTTTAAATTAATCTCAATGAGGAGATAATGTTAAACCAAAGCATTAGAAATCAAAGTGTATAAATAAATCATTGAGGGTTTATTTTCTTTGATTTAAGTGTTTAAAATAGACATCCTCAAATTGATTTTGATGAGAAAATCAATGGATGTCAAAATGATGTTTTCAAAAGAATCTCAAAGAGACTCTTAAAAATGCATAAAAGTTGTTTTAGTGATTTTGAGATTATTTAGACAACTAAAAGTGAAATTAGTGATTATTTGCTTGAGAAATTTTCACATGGTATTTATATCTCCATATGAGTTATGGAAAGGAAGAAAACCCAACATAGGGTACTTCAAAGTGAGGGGGTGTCTTGCATATTGCAAGAAAAATGAACCTAATAGAACAAAGTTAGGTTCAAGAGCCATAAAGTGTGCTTTTGTTGGTTATGCCAACAATAGTAAAGCATATAGGCTATTAGACTTAGAGTCTAATATTGTGATTGAATCTAGAGAAGTTGAATTCTTTGAGAACATGTTATGTGACAAAAATTCTCAAACTTCAACATCTCTAAAGGAGAATTTTTTATATGAGAACAATTTTCAAGCTTCTACATCCAAAGTTTATTCTTAAGAGGAGAATTCTCAAAAGAATGTAAAGCAACCCTTTGAACTTAGAAGAAGTCAAAGGCTTAAAAATCATAAAAGTCTAGTAGTGGATGAGATAGATTCTCAACAAATTTCATTTTACATGGTAGAAGGAAATAAAGAGGAAGTCATTAGGAAAATTCCTATTGTACTTCTTGTTGAGGATGATCCTAAGACTTATAGAGAAGCTATGCAATCGAGAGATAGTGCATTTTGGAAATAAGCCATCAATGATGAGATGGATTCCATTCTTTCCAACAACACTTGGGAATTGGTAGACCTCCCACCGGGGTCTAAGCCAATTGGGTGTAAGTGGGTATTTAGGATAAAATACCACACTGACAGCACTATCCAAACCTTTAAAGCTAGATTAGTAGCTAAAGGGTTTAGGAAAAATGAGGGTATGGATTATTTCGATACCTATACGCCTGTTGCAAGAACAACTTCTATAAGAATTTAGTTTCCTTTCGCTTCTATACACAACTTGTATGTTCATCAAATGGATGTCAAAATGACATTCCTTAATGGTGACCTCAATGAGGAGGTCTATATGGAACAACCTGAAGGGTTTGTCCTACCAAAATATGAACATAAAGTGTGTAGACTTGTAAAATCCTTATATGGATTGAAACAAGCTCCTAAGAAATGGCATGAGAAGTTTGATCAAGCCATCATGTCTAATGGTTTTAGACATAACAATGGAGACAAGTGTTTGTATTCCAGAACTTGTAAGGGATATGTGATCATTATTTGCTTATATTTGGATGACATGCTTATTCTAAGTGATAGCATGAAAGTCATAGAAGAAACGAAGAGGTTTCTATCATCAACCTCCAAGATGAAAGATCTTGGAGAAGTTGACACCATACTTGGTATCAAAGTAAAGAAACATAGTGGGGTTTTGCGTTGGGTCAAGCCCACTATGTTGAGAAAGTATTGAACAAATTTAACCATCTCAAGGTTAAAGATGCCAATACTCCATTCGATCATAGTGTAAAACTAGAGAAAAATGAAGGAAGAGCGGTGGCCCAATTGGAGTACGCTAGTGCTATAGGAAGTCTAATGTACGCTATGTTGCTCAATGTACTAGACCTGATATAGCATCTGCGGTAAGTCAACTTAGTAGGTTTACAAGTAATCCAAGTGTGGATTACTGAAAGGCTATTGGAAGAGTCCTAGGTTATCTCAAGAAAACCAAAGAACTAAGCCTTCACTATTCAAAATTTCCTTCAATCATAGAAGGATATACAAATGCAAACTGGATATCCAATCTTGGGGACAACTTGTCCACAACTGGTTGGGTATTTACACTTGGTGGGGGTGCAATTTCTTGGGGTTCCTAGAAACAAACATGTATATCTCATTCCACTATGGAAGCAGAGTTTGTAGCACTAGCTGCTACTGGCAAGGAGGCCGAATGGTTAAGGGATCTGTTGATACAGATACCCCTAATCAAAGAGAATGTATCCACTATATCGATACATTGTGATAGCCAAGCAACATTGGCTAGAGCATATAGTGGAGTGTATAATGGTAAGTCTAGACACATTAGTCTAAGACATGGATATGTAAGAGAATTGATTCAAAGAGGAATCATCTCAATATCCTATGTGAGAACAAGTGAAAATCTGGTGGATCCTTTCACTAAGCCACTAAGGAGGGATTTAGTGGCTACATCATCTCGAGGGATGGGACTTAAACTCCCTAAAGAGATTCACGATTGATGGTAACCTATCTTAACACTAGTTATTCAACTAGTGTTAGGTTCAATAGGTAACAACAAGTTAATCAAGTGAATATTAGTTGTACTCAAAACAAGTCCCATGTGAGATATTGAATACTTGTGAGTTACCAAGTTGAGGGTTAAAATCGAAAGGTTTTTTAATAGAATTCAGTCTTGCGAAGACAAGTATTTTTGGTAACAAAATACTATAAGAATTCTACCTATATGGACCTAGGGGTGGTGCTGCCTCTCATGAGAATTGGGAGGATTCTCAAGAACGTCCATGAATGGAAAGTGCACATGGCCATTAGCGGTGCAAAGCGAGACATAAATGTCTCAAGTGAACCTTGCAAAGGTGTGTGTGTTATCGCCGATTTGTTATCATGAAAATATGGTTCAATGCCTAGTGCAACTAAAATTTCGAAAAATTTTGTGATAATTACACTATAGTAAAGTTCAAGTTGAAAAACACTTTGCTTTATGCACTAATGCAATGACTTTTATAAGAGAGAGTTCTTATTTAATCAAGTGGGAGATATGGTATATTTTAAATATAATGATTGCTTAAATAAGTGTTACAATAGATAACTATTTAATCTAGTGGGGGAATGTTATATTATTTTATAATATAATGTAATATTATATTATATTATAATATAATGTTTTAGATTAAATAAATGTGACAAAAAGTGTCACATATTGTAACATATAATAGAGAGTTACAATATTTAGATATATGAGATATATCCAAATATGTAACATATTTGGTGTTACAAATTTGCAACTTCCAAATATTACCCTTTATTGTGTAAATTTGGTGTTACACAATATTGAGATGAATTTCATAAAGCCATATGTGAAATGCTTGTTAGAGATATAATTTTAACCCCAATAATGTGTTTTGGGGGTTACAAAATTATTTGGGAGGTTTGGAACAGTTTAGAAAAACAGCACATTTTCAAGTGCTGAAAATGGTCAATGGCCGCGGCCTGTGGGACAGAGAGTAGTGGTCGCGGCCATAGGGCAAAACTAACAATTTTTTTAGTCTTTTCAATCTTTGTTGAATGGCTCAAAAAACCCAAAGAACTCCCAAATCTCATTTTTAATTCTATAATAATCCAATTAATCATTGGTAACAGCCATAGGGGTTGGTGGAATTTGAAATTCAAAGGGTGTAACGACCCAAATTCGCTAATAAGGCTTAAGGGCCTTGATTAGTGTGCCTGGAGGGCATAATGAGAATTATGTGTGACTAAAATGAGTAAAATGCATGATTATGATTTAAAGCATGTTATATGACTATTTGAATATTCGAGATGCATGACTATGTGTATTAGTATGGATGTAGGCCCTGATTAGGTTAGAAGGGCGTAATCGTAATTTTGGCCATTATGGGCATAACTGTATTGATATATGTGATAATTGTCGAGACCACATTATTATGTGGATATATCTGTGATCTGTGACTCGAGACGATCCAAGTGAGTAGATTAGCGAAAAAGTCATGGCGGGGATTTATACCCGGCTCGGGGTGAGCCTAGGGGTATAAAAGGGAATTTAGTGAGTATATTGGGGTCTATTTTGACATCGAGGAATATTACTGGTGAATAATTAGGTATCGGGAATTAAGGGGTAAATATTAGAGACACTCGAGGAGATAGCGGGAATTGGGGTGAAGTGACTAAAATGCCCTTAAGTGGATTAATGGGTTAGAAATAAAAGGGAGGACATTAAGGTCATTTGGCTTTTTAAAGATGGGTATCACTAAGGTTTTATGTTAGTGGAAGTTGTAGAAAAGTATAGAAGTCTGAAAGAGAGAAAAGAAGGAAAAGAAAGGAAAGAAAGGGAGGAAAAACAGAGTTGTTTTCTCTAGGGTCGGTTTGTGGTTCTCTCACCACTTTTCTTGGGTTTTCTTGGAGCAAAGCTCAAAGGAGAGCTAGGTTACGCTGAGCATCAAGGATCCTAAGCTAGGCTTGAAGAATTGGCAGGGGTTTAGCAAGAACAAACCATCACTTGAGGTAAGACTTTGTAGCTTCTTCAATTTATGGTTTTAGTTTTTGACCTATGGTGTATAAGCTGGACTTGGTGGGAACTTTAGGGAATTCAGGCCAATGGTTGAGGAAGAGCAAGCTAAGGAGGTGTAGAGGTTGTCTTGAAATTGAAATCCCATTAAAGGTATGAATTCTAAGCTTCTAACTTTGGTGTTTAACTGGTTTCTGCTGAGTTTTGATGTCTAGAAGTGGCTATGGTGAATTTTGAGATTAGGGATGCATGTGCTTGAGTTCTGGGTATTTGGGGTGCTTGGGATGAGTGGAGTGTGTTAATAAGGTTGTTTTTGAGTTTGGTGAAGGTTTGGAGAAGTTTTGGTTGAGTTTGGTTCGAGGAAATCGCAGGAGGGAAAATTTGGAGGTTGCCTGTCTGTGACTAGCGCTACAGCGCTAGCCTTTGGGCGCTGTAGCACTAGGCCATGCATGCTGAGGGTGCTTTGGTTCTACTTGTAGCACTGTAGCGCCCTCCAATGAGCGCTGTAGCGCAACCCTGTCTTCAGAAAGGGATTTTAGGGTTATTTTCAAGGGTTTTTGACCAAGGGTTTGGGGTTTGATTCCACCACCTTGTTTGGTGGAACTAGGACTTCCCGGGGGGCTCGGGATTAGCCCGAGGCTAGGTTTTGGAGTTGAGGTTTGATGATGACTTTGACCTATGGTTGTATTTAGGTGAGCGCTAGGGTTCAAGAGGGATCTTGCTCAAGGAGTTAAGTGATCAAAGCTAGCGAATTGAAAGGTAAGAAAACTGCACCCAGTTATATGTTTGTAATGGGACTAAGTGCTCCCGATATTTGTTTTATGTCAATGATTGTATTATGCCATGGGATATGTGATAGTGGCCTATGGGTTCCGTACACAATATTTGCACATAGGGCCCGGCTTGGCCACTGGTAGCAGAGGACAGCTTAATATTCACTGAGCTCGATTTAAGCAGGCCAGAGTCAGTGGGATAACGGAGGGAGCGGCCTGAGGGCGCTAGCCCTAGTTATCATTTGTGAACTGATATATGATATGAGTTGATATGTTTAGTATGTGGAATACTTGATTATACTGAATGCTTATATGGTTGAGAATATGTGATGCAATATGAGATATTGATTTGTCTGTTGATTGCTTATGCTCTGTTGTTGTGTCTTCTTGCTGGGCCTTGGCTCACGGGTGCTACGTGATGCAGGTAAAGGAAAAGGCAAGCTGGACCAATCCTGAGATGGAGAGCTATGGGGTTGAATGTACATAGCCAGCTGTTCGATCGCCATGGTCGAGGAGTGGATCAGGACAGTGATTGCCTAACTGTCTGTTTTGCCTTAATATGGCTTGACATTGTATTTAAACCTTATGTCTTTGTAAACGTTCTTTAATCTTGATATTTTTGGAATCCCGTGTAAACAGGAAACGTCTCTTTATAAGAATGTGACTTTCGAGACCAAAACGTTTTAACCCTAGTTCCTTTATAGTTTCAATAACACCTTTTTAATTAAACGACTTGATTAGCAAGTCTAGCACTTTATAAACACACAGTGTAACGGTCTTGGCTATCCAGGGCGTTACAAAGGGTGTCTCTAAACTCTATAAATAGGAGCGTATTGCTCACTTGAAAGACACAACATTTCTATCCATTAGAGCACTTGGTTAGAAACATCTTGAGGCATGATAATTCCAGAAAGCTTTTCCAATATCTGAGAGAGATCCCTTAGTGCTTGAGTTAGGGGGAAATAAGCTTGTGGACAAAGGTTTTAAACCTTGTTCAAGTTGGTGATCCCCAACACTCTTCACTTAGGTTGTGTAAGTGAGAGTTTCCTTTTGTTTTGTTCTTACATTTTTCTCTATTGTTTTTCTTCTTATTTTCTTATTCTATTTACTTGTAACTTTTCTTTAGAGTTGTAAACATCTTCTCTTTTGTTTCAAACACCTTTACTTTACTTGTAATCTTTTGTTTAGAGTTGTATCTTTCACTATTCTCTTCTTCTTCTTCTTTTCATTGTTTATTTGTATTTTTCAGTTATAGAGTTGTAACAATTTATTTAATCAATCAATATTTATTTGTAATATATTGTCTAGAGTTGTATTTTCTTACCATTTCCATTGAGGCAAAACTATTTTTCCTAACAGACATGGTAGGAATTAATCCAAGATTAATGATCTACACCTTAAACCTTGACAGAAATGTTCCCACAAAGGTGCAAAAATGAAGGCTTTTGGGAAACGAATGGGGAGAGGCTCTAAAAGAAGAAGTAGATCGCCTACTCAAATGTGGGCTCATAAGGGAAGCAAAATACCCGACTTAGATCTCTAACCCTGTTTTGGTCCCAAAACCAAACAGAAAGTGGAGAACCTATATCGATTTCTCCGACCTCAATAAAGCGTGTCCTAAGGATTGTTTCCCACTACCCAGAATTGATCTACCAGTAGACGCAATTTTTGATCACCAGATCATGTCCTTCATGGATGTATATTCTGGAAATAACATGATCGTGATTAACCCTGTGGACCAAGAACACACCAGGTTCATGACCGAGCATAATGTATACTATTACAAAGTTATGCCATTCAGGTTGAAGAATGCTGGTGCAACTTACCAAAGGCTAGTCAACAAGATGTTCATTAACCAGATTAGCAAAAACATGGAGGTGTATGTCGATGATATGCTCATTAAGTTAAAGACTGCCAAAAATGCACCTTTGGTTTCATAGTCAATGCAAGGGGGATCATGGCAAACCCAAAAAAGATCAGGTCAATGTTGGAAATGCCTTCACCTAAGTCGCAAAAAGACTTACAGAGTTTAACCGAAAAGGTCACAATCCTAAATTATTTCGTTTCAAATCCGTGGACAAGTGTATCTCCTTCTACAATTTACTTAGGGGAAATAAACGGTTCCAGTGGACCGAAGAATGCTACCAGGCATTTCAGAACCTGAAGACCCACTTGAACGAACCCTCTATTCTATCAAAACCAGTTTCTAGGGGTCTTTTCTTATACCTACCAGTAACAGAAAATGCAGTCAATGCCATATTAGTTCAGGAGGAAAATTGAGCACAAAATCTAGTATATTACATGAGAAAGAGACTTCTTGGAGCTGAATCCAGATACCCTCTAATTGAAAAGCTCGCGTTCTGTTTGATCCAGGCTTTGAGAAAGCTCATGCCATATTTCCAGTCCCACACTATCCTTTTCTTAACTGACCAACCTTTAAGGAAGGTCTTTCAAAAGCCTGAAACGCCGGGATGTCTATTGAAGTGGGCCATCAAACTCAGTCAATTCGAGATATTATAGAAGCTGCGAACAACGATCAAGGGCAAAGCACTTGCTAATTTTTTGGCTGAATGCACAGGTTACCAAGACAAGCCAATGAGGGAACTACTATAGAAATTGTGGAAACTCTTTTGTTGATGGATCGTCCAACAAAAACGGATCTGGAGCTGGGATAATTCTAATCTCTCCTAAAGGGCATTGGTTCCATACAACTCTGAGGTTTTGTTTTGATGCATCCAACAATGAAGCGGAGTACAAGGCATTGTTGGTAGTAGTTCAAGTAGTAAAAGAGTTGAAAGCAAAGGCAATTCAGTGCTACAACGATTCTTGGCTCATTTTTAATCAAATATTAGGTGATTATCAAGCTGGAGGAATCAAAATGACGGCTTTTCTAGCTAAGGTTAAATATGAGTTGTCTGAAATTGAGTTTTATTAGATCGAGTAGGTCCCCCACAAACAGAACACAAGTGTTGATGCTTTAGCTCAACTCGCCACCACCAATGAAGCGAACACATTAAATATGATCCCCAAAGAATTCTTGGAACGACCAAGTATCAAGGAAGAGTCAGTGGAGGTCGAAATGATTTGTACATAACCGTCCTGAATGACCCCTATTGTAGAGTACCATACATCTGGTAAACTACCGGAAGATCAAAAGAATGTGAGAAAAGTATTGTACCAGGTCCCACAGTATGTTATAGTCGAGGGAATTCTGTATAGGCGAGGCCATTCATTACCCCTTTTGCTGTGTGTTATGCCTGAGGAAGCGCAGACCATCCTCCAAGAAATACACGAAGGGTTTTGTGGTGACCATGTTGGGGGGGGGGGGGGGGGGGGAAACTTGGCTCTAAAGGTATTAAGGCAAGGCTATTTATGGCCGACGCTCAAGAAGGACTTGGCCTCGTATGTCCTTAAGTGAGATAAATGCCAACGTTTTGCCACTATTAACCATGATTTCATCGCCCTCGCCATCTGTTATATGGGGGATTGACTTAATCGACTCATTGCCAACTAGAAAGGGAGGAGTTCGTTATGTAGTTGTTGTCATCGATTACTTTACTAAGTGGGTTGAGGCCGAGCCCCTGGCGACTATAACCTCTAAGAGATTCCTAGATTTTGTCATGAATAACATAATATGCCATTTTGGATTCCCAAAAAAGATTGTGTCTAACAACGAAACTCAATTCGATAGTGACCCTTTCACAAATTTTTGCGAGAAGTACGGGATAAACAAGAGTTTCTCTTTAGTGGCATACCCTCAAGCTAATGGACAAGTCAAGGCAGTGAACAAAACCCTAAATGCAAGCTGAAAAAAGTGACTAGAAGAAGCTAAGGGGTTATGGCCCGAGCAGCTCCCGCAAGTACTCTAGGCCTACTGGACCTCACATCGCACCTCCACTGGGCACACTCCCTTCTCTTTAACTTTTGGAAGTGAGGCTATGCTCCCAAAAAAAAAAAAAAAAACTGATGCTTAATTCATCCTCGAAAAAAAAAACTTTCAACCAGGATCAAAATCATGACCTAATTAATTCATCCTCGAACTTAATCGAAGAGCAGCAGGAGGAGTTTCAACTGATGCTCGCTAATTACAAACAGAGAGTTACTCATTACTTTAATTCGAAATTCAAATGACATAGACTCAAACAGGGTGATTTAGTGCTCAGAATGGTGTTTTTGGCTAACAGAGATCCCAAAGATGGTGTATTTGTATCGAACTGGGAAGGACCAAACTAGATTGTGGAAATCTTGTGTGAAGCAACCTTAAAACTAGCTCGGTTAAGTGGAGAATTGGTCCCACGGACCTAGAATGCTTTACATCTCAAAAAATACTATTAGCAATAAGACGACTTTGTTAGATTTTAATATTTTTAGCAATTTTTTTCCTTGTACGACTTGTTTATAAAAGTCGTTATATTTTAATCGAATAATACATGGTTGCAACGAATTTTAAACGTGGCACAAATATTTTATATCTTATTCTTGTAATTTATCACGAGTTTATTTTATAAAAGCAATCTAGAATATTCATAAATTCGGATTGCTTGTGGGGCATATAACCCTCAAATAGTCTTTGAAGAATTCAACAAATTTAGAAAAAAATTGCGCAACTTAGAATTTGGAAAACTGATTACTCTACAACTTTTTAAAGCTTGAGTTTTCATAGAAATTCTGAAAACAAACTAAGTGAAATAAATTCAAAGTAAAATAAAAACCTAGAATTCAACTAGGTACAAGAATCCTTGATATAACCAGGTCTGATGCCTGATTCTTAATAGGTACAACACCATTAGGCGACCAAACTCCTGGATATAACCAGGTCATCAACCAAAATTAACTGGTCGATCCATCAGGTATTTATCTCATTCTAAAGTTATCCTCTATAACTATGCAAGCATACAAGGACTTTTTAAAGTTCATAAACATGGCTAAATAATATATAAAGGGGAACAAAAAATAGATCAAAAATTAATAAGACATGTATCAACATAAGTGTGTGTATAACTCGAGGAAAAATAACCTTGAACTAAGCTCGAAGGTGATTGTCTCGACTTTTAAAGCCTGATTACGAAGGGTTCAAAGTACCTGAAATGAAACATAAAAATAAGAAAAATAAGAGGATGCTCTAGACATCACTGAGCTTCGGTAACTTACTCACGTGATGTCACCTCTTCATCACCCCCATCAGCAGCCCAAAAGCCTCCACGGTCTTGGATGGCTCTTTCGACAATCGGTCCTGGAACTTGGTGAGGTACCGCCCCCAAAGTTCCATCTCCAGGAATGAGAAGTCTCCTTCCTGGTTGTCCACCCAACACAGATACAGCGTTTCCTCCAGAGAGCATCTTGCCTCGGCGACCTCTTGCTTGGCTTTCTCAGCATCCTGTTTGGCTTTCTCCTAGACCTCGGATAACCCCTTTTTAAGTACGTTGACTTCCTCGGACAGCTAATCTCGACGTTGGCCCATCTCCGTGACATGTTCCTTGGTGATTCGCTCGTTGTCCTGGGATGTCTTCAGGTCGTTCTTAGCCTCCTCCATGTGTAATGACCCAACTAATTCTAAGACTTTGGACCATTAATACTACTATACATAGACACTATTCTTAAGAAAACATACATACAAAACATTAACAAACTTTATTAAAAACTCTAAGTAAATGTTGAAATACATAAATTCAGTGTATGGAATCCCATTGTTTGAAAAATCAATATAACTTTAACTTAATTAAAGTTGTTTACAAAACCAAGTGTGGAAAAATACATAGAAACATAATTAAAAAGACTGAAAACAACGTTGTCCTCGAATCGTTCACGTAGTCCACCGAATCCATTGTTCCTCAATACACAACCCCAAGCTGCCAAGAATCCTTCCACTGCCATAACTATTTTCCTGCATACATAAAAAAATAAAGGAATGAGCCTAATGCCCAGCAAGGAAAATCTACTAATAACATAAAACATAAACATAAACATATACTATAACATATGACGTAAAAACGTATATTATATAGGACTACAATATTAATGGCCATTAACTCATTACCGTAGCATGTGATAAAACCATCTAGGTCCCCAGTCTACTAATTGAGGTAGGTTAGATCACAAAATAGGATATGATAACCCATCTAGGTCCTCAGTCTACTTTTCGAGGTAGGGTATATCATAACTCTACTCCATGATAATGATAAAAAATCTTGGGATTTGCTATCAAAGTAACTATAAGTCCCAAGTGACTAGAAAACATATTTATACATAGTACATAACATAACATAGCAGAACATATAAACATATAAAATTCTATCCTATTTTCCTTACCAATACTGGGATATGAGAACAAGGACGAGATTTGGAATACTCCTAAAAACCAACAATGAGAAGGTGTGTATTTCTAAAAGAAGAAGATGAAAAAGAAATGAATCTAACCCACCGAGAGGAAAAGCTTACCGAAAGGAAACCTTAAGTTCAAAGAACTTAAATACCTAACCATGAATGGAAAAACAATGAGTTAGGATCTGAATGGAAACTAAAGAAAACTAAAGAAACTAAAGAATTAAACTAAAATGAACTTAAGATTAGGAATACCTTTGAATGTATTAGAACCGAACTACTCCTCGATATAGAAAAACACACTATTTATCTTACTTCCCAAGTGTTTAATAAGCTTAAGATGATAAATCTTATACCCCAACCCAAGTGTTTATCACTCAATAGTAAACCTAGCAGCTTGAAGGCTCTGAACACAGCTTGAAGAATGAGAGAAATGTCTGGGTACTAGGTCCTATTTATAAGGTTTAAGGAGTGAAAAGATCTTCTTTTAGCTTGAATAAAAATAATGAATATTACTTGAAAAACATTTGAATATTCGTTCAGCAGAGGCTTAAGACTCGGTCAAAACGTTCAGAGGCTTGCTAAGAGGTTAAGGAATAAAATGAGCTCGGTTTCAAAAATGTTTGAAAAACTTGCCCTAGGGCCGATATATCGCCCATTGTAGATGATATATTGCCTGGGCTTATCCCCTGAGTGTTCGTAATTGCATTTGTACAAAGTTCACGTGTTTTCATATTCCCCATGTGGCGATGTATCGCCCCTATAAATGAGATATATCGGCATACACTGAAATATTATACACGTAATTGCACTTTTTCAGCTTAATTTGAATTGGGTAAACAGCTTTGACTGAGTCATATAACGTTTTTAAAGCTGCTGGTAGGTTCTAGGGTTTTCAAATATTTCTTTTATAAAATTATTCATAAAAAATACTTAATTTCTCAATAAACATGAACTCGACAAGTGTCATGATCTTATTGGTTCTATCTAAACCTTATGGTATAATAAATGACATCTTTATAATCAGCTATATTAATCAAACCTTATGTTATAATAACATTCTTAAACTATAGGTTAAACTTATAAAATCTATAAGTGTTGCTACGAGTGTTCAACTAAGTCCCGGCTTGAACCAAAATCCACAGTAATAAACATACTATAACTACTACTAGCTATTACTGCTTCTACTACAACTACTACTATCTAACTAGCTAAGTAAATTATGGGACTCTACACCAAGCCAGCCTTAGCCTCATCCCTTTTAGCTCGAATCAGGGCAATGCCGCAAATTTGAGGTAAACAAGACTGTAATTAAAAAAATATAACAGGGTTAGCTTGCGAAAAGGAGGGAAGCTAAGAAAAAAAATGTGCAAGTAAAAAGGATAACTTACAGTCAAAGACATTCCTAAGGCTGACTCCTTGTAGCTTACCAAATTTTTTTTAGTTTAATTAATTTTATGCTTTATTTTATTATTAATTGTTAGTTTTGTACTATAAGGTCTGCTGGGCACTCCATGCCCTCTATCATTACAGGCGTTGATGATAACCACCTAGTTGACAACATCATGTCTCCCGATGGCAACATTGTGCTAAAGTTATGCTCAAACAGTTTATAAGGCATACTCAACTTATCAATCACATTCATGGAAACATAAGAGTGAGTCTCTCCATAATAAATAAGGTCTCTACACATCATATCAGATATAGGGAGCTAACATGTGACTACGGTGTTGCTGTTGGCTGCTTCATTATGTGTTAAGGTGAAAACCCTTGCTGGCACCAGATTATTGTTATTATTCTGTCCCGCCTTCCATTGTGGGCAATTCTTCTTCAGATGTCCTGCTTGACCGCACTTAAAACATTTATTGGTGTTGGCTTGGCATTATCCCGGGTGTCTTTTCGAGCATTTAGGACAGATGGGGTGCTCTACTCGGTTGCCTTGATGATTCCCACGATTCTGGTCATTAAAGCGATTGTTGCGGTTGTTGGGGTTCTGAGTGTTGTGACTGTTGTTATTCGTGGTTGAAGGTCTTGGTCTCTTATCAGTGCCACTGTTTTTCCCTTCATTAGCTTTCCTTTTGTTACCCTCATTTTTCGGTAGTTCTCCCTACGAGCAGCATTATCCCTCCATATCTGATCTTCCCAATATTCAGCTTCAAGTGCTCTATCAAGTAGTTTTGGATAACTTACCACTTCAACACTGGTCATCATAACATCCCTAGTGATCATCAGCTTGAGTCCCCTTACGAACCTTTGGACTCACAGAGTTTTAGTTGGCACAACTTCAGGAGCAAATTTGCCAACCTATCGAACTTTCGTGAATAATCAATGACAGATAGGTTTCCTTGTAGCTGGATTACAAACTCATCTACCTTGGTTGCTAGCATGGCCACACTATAATACTTCTTGCTAAAAGCCTGGACAAATTCTACCCAATTCATGGTATTCAAGTCACGAGTCTGTTTAACTACATCCCACCATATACGTGCATCCATCTTGAGTAAATAACCTGCACTGGAGACTCTCTGGTGATCATTCAACTCCATATGATCGATGATGGCCTCGACTGATCTTAACCAATCCTCTGCCACTATTGGATCAACTTTCCCTTCAAATGTTGGTGGGGCTTGTTTTCTGAAACGTTCATACACTGGCTCGAACCCAAAAGTTACAGGCAGTGGTGCTGGCGGCTGAGGCTGTGCTACTGGCACTTGAGGCACTTGGGGCGTTTGGGGCATTTGAGATGCTTGCCTAGCATATGAAAATTCCTCATCTCTCAGTCTCAATTGTTCTCTCAACCTTACTACCTTTGCGCCCAGGTCCACAGATGGTGCTACTCGAGCTGCAGGTTGAACTAATGGCATTTCTATGTCAAGGATTGTTGTGGTTTTAGACCTTGTGGAGACACCATTTCCTCGGCCTCCTCCTCTTCCCTTGCCTTTTCTTCCTCTAGTCGACATTATGAGATTCTAAGGCAAACAAAGGAAAATCATAAGGAAGGAACATCGCATAATGGTTTGATAGGTATTTGGAAAATCATACATTCAAACCACATCATTTAGAGTTTGCAAAAATATTAAACCATAGCATTCAAAGTGTTCAAATTATTCCAAAAATTTAAACAATCCCATAAAGTGTTTAATGACCAAAACATAAATCCTTTAAGGTCTAAAATTATCCCATCTTATTTATTAGCATCTCATGGAACGATTTACGCGACGGACTCTAGTCCTCAACCGTGGACTCATCCCTTGAGCTGTAATCAAAGACGTCTTCTGGGATGTGAAAGTAGCCAGGAGCACTCACTATTATCCTCATCCTAGCGGTCACATGTGGTATAGATCGAGTTACTTCCTATATTGCCAAGGCTCCTTCCACATCGTGTACTATCTCTAAACGCTCCTCTATCTCTCTGTCATCCGTCTTCACCAATACCAGCTCCAGACGACTAAAATTGTAGTTGTCTATAAGATCGTAGATTACGTATTCCATGGTACTAAACTCCAGGTCATCTTGAATGACGTCGTGCTATGCTCTGTCCAACTGGAGAAGGACCTTAGAGTACATTGACAGTGCTTCCCTCAACACCCAATATTTCTCTCTACGCCAAAGCAAAGCTCCTCTTTTGTTCATGATCCCTTGAATACGATCACAATCCACCGTTGTTGTTTTTAATACCACTGTAACGCCCTACTTCCGTTACTAAGTGAGTTTAAAATGTGCTAATCACTCGCTAATTGAGGTTTAAGGTTAAAATTGTAGCTAAGTTGAGATAAAACCCGTTGCCAGTCATTAAATATAAAACATTTGGATACTCATTGAGAATGTT
The DNA here is from genome assembly GCF_963169125.1 of Humulus lupulus. Taxonomy (NCBI): domain Eukaryota; kingdom Viridiplantae; phylum Streptophyta; class Magnoliopsida; order Rosales; family Cannabaceae; genus Humulus; species Humulus lupulus. Next base: position 53,113,757 of record NC_084801.1, on the reverse strand, counting down.
AGAAAGTTTTATAGTTGGGATCCCAAAACACTGTTTAGAAAATATTTACAACTCAAAATACAATTAAGGTTGACTAGGCGACAAAATTGAGGTTAATACATAGCATTTCCCAAAAATACCCCTGGTCGTGGCAGACAGGCAGGCCGAACATGTACACGTCGCTTCACGCTCTCCGTACTCATGGTTGGTCGACCTTTCCTTTGCCATTACCTGCACCATAGAGCACCTGTGAACCGAAGCCCAGCAAGAAAACTCAACGCAAATAATTAACATATGCATATCTATCAATGAGCATATAACAAAATAGCCAACAGGCTACACACATAGCGACCATGCCGTCCCAGGCGCTTTACCAGGCCCTGGTTTCGTAGTCTTCACCGTGAGGATGACTCTCGCATCCGAGAAGGGGTCTCACCCTAACGGCTTGCACTTCGCATGCTCAATGCCACTCCCGACGCTCACCATACTCGGCTTTGCACTCCACATGCTTAACGTCGTTCTCGACCCCTTGTCGTACTCGACTTTGCACTCCCCATGCTTAATGTTATTCCCGGTCCCTTGCCGTACTTGGCTACCTATCGTTCTCGGCCTTCACCATTTCCAGCCTTCGCCGTTCATTCACAAATATGCAATACATAGCATATAATCAAAAAATACTTAAACAAATGCAAAGCATAAACAATAGGGCTACGCCCTGCAATTAAATCACATAGGGCCATGCCCTGCAATACAAACTATAGGGCCACGCCGTGCTATACGAGTACAACAATTTTCTTACCTCTTTCTCAAGCTTCCTGAGCACCAAAATCCCGAGCATAGTCCTTTAACCCGAGCCTTGCCGAAAACCTAGTCACAACTCATTAACAATAGCCATCGATCAAGCTCTAATCCATTAAATAATTTTGGGGATATAATTCTAGTCTCCGGGACCTTAGATTCTACCAATCCGGGTGGTAAAATCCCTCTCAAACCTTAACTTTTGGGTTCCCAAGCCAAAAACCCTCAACAGCCATTACATTGAATTAGGGCTGCGGCCCAGCCCCTTTAGAGCCATGGTGCGCCCCAAAACCGAGGAAAAATGCCTCCCTGCTGGGAGACACGGGCTGCGGCACAAGCCCCATAAACCTAGAAACGAGCTTATTTCTCAAGTTTTTCCTCGAGCTTAAACCCATAATTCACACCCCAAACTTCAGCCAACCTCAAAATTAAGCATAGAATTCATACTCATATAGCCTAAACAACACAACAAGCTCATAACAACCCCATATACTCAGAAAACACTCAAGATCATATATAGGACCTATTCCATGGAAGCTTCAAAGTTCTAACAGAAATTCTATAGAATTTAACAAGTTCAAATGGATGGAATTCCTTATCTTGTTAATAACTTTTCTCTTGAGCTAATCCCAACCACAGCCAGCTTTCAATTCCTTAAGAACTAAGCCCAAAATTCTCCAATAAATCAAAGTCTTCAAACCCAAGAAAGAAGAAGAAGAGAACCGAAGGGGAGAGAGACTTGAGAGCTTATCCTTCTCTTTCCTGAGTTCCAGTAATTTCCAATGCCTCTAAGTGTATATCCCATTTTAACAAAAGTCTAAAATGCCCCTTAATTCTACTAAAAAATTCAAGTGCCACCAAGGGCAACTCCGTCTTTTGCCATACCCCATTACGTCCCCGAATATTCCTATAAATCCCCATTTAATCCCGACATGTCCAACTAACTACCAAACTACTACTCGTTACTTGATAAATTCCAAACACATATTATATACCCAAAATACCTCTACGCTCCTCCCGAGCCGGGTATTTGACCCCATTGTGACTTTCTAGCTAAACCGCTCCCTAGGACTGTCTCGAATCGTGCATCACAAATATATCACCACTCACACGTGATATCAATCACAATATACACAATTATTGCATTTATGGCCCTCAGCAGGCTAAAATTTCAAACATGCCCCTAATAGCCACATAGGGCCCACATGCATATTTAATTCACCTAAACATGCATTTCTAATCACATACTCGTCACATTCACATATTAGCATAATAAATCAATTATTGCCCTCCAGACACGCTAATCAAGTCCCTAAGCCTTATTAGTAAATTTGGGACGCTACAACCGCAATCTGCCAATCGTAGGGATCCTCCTCGAGCTGGACCTTGGGCATTGTGCGGATCTCCTTGAGTAGTTGTTTCTTAGTAGTTTTCAAAACAGGAGGCATCTTACTATACTGCACTTATGAAACTATAAAATTAAATAAATTAGAAACAAGTAATAGCGCATAAAACAAATACTTACGACGCGGTGAGGTGAGATTTTCCCGTCTTTAGCGTGTATGGGGAGGGTCCTTGGAAACATGGACGACCGTCTCTGATACCATTTGTAAAATTCCATAGTCTAAAACTTTGTAAAATATTTGCATGCTCATATGTTTATAGAAGAAAAGCCACTTATTATAAAAATTCCAGTGGGGCCTTGATACTTCCTACAACACATTAATGTAAGCTTATTTAAAAAGTATTGTAATTGATAATATAAAAAAGCGGTAAAGTGAAAATGGGAAAAACAAATGGCGGGCAAACTAAAAAATGTGTTATACTATTATCTAATTCTTAATTTAGATCTCTCTTTCTCTTTATTTTCTTCTCCTTTTCCCTCATCATTCTCTCTCCTCTCTCTCAGATCTCTTTCTCCCACCAGACATCTCTCCTTCACTCTTTCTCTCTCGCCTTTGTGGAGACCAACCGCTACCTTCCCCTACACGCGCCGGCTAGGGATCTTCAGAGGTCGTCAAAGCTTCGACCACGCGGCGCCAAGCCCTCACACGACACCAAAGGCGAATGACGACACCGGAGGTCAGCTCTTCTTCTCCTCTTCCCTGTGTGTAGCCAAGCCTTCTTCTTCCCTGCGTGAGACTAGCTAGCTCCATCCAGCCTTCAGTCTGGGCATTCTTCGTGGCCCAGCCACCTTCTCCAGCCTAGAGCCATGCAAGCCAAGCATTTCAGCCTCTCCATCTCTCTCACAGTGAGAGGCACAGATATTTTGGTATTTTTCTCTTTTTTTTTTTGCTGCGATGAGATTTTTTTTCCTCTGAAAAATAACATATAGTTCAATAAATTTGATTGAGTATTACTGATTTTGTTGAAAATGTGTGTATTTGATAGTGGTGTTCCATTTTCTGTGATTCATTTAGCTGGTGGGAAGTGTTTATAAAATATACATTTTAACTATATAATTAATGTAGTTAGGATGTTTGATTGAATGTTTGAATGAAAAAAAAAAAAGCTATAGACATCTATTTATTTGATTGTTTTCTTATTCTGGTGCATAACTGCAGTATTGTTGGCTCTACTTCGCCAGCTGAAGAAGTGGGACTTGTAGAGAATAATGAGACAAGTCAATGTGTGACTAATGTTAAGGTAGATTTGGGGTGTTTGGCTACTGAGTTTGATTGGAAGGTCAGAAGGTTGGCTCCAATTGGTGAAGAGATAAGAGAAGCATCTCATATTTAAGCTCAAGATTTTTATGAATCTGCTTTTGTCTTTAACGACTTTTTCTTTGAGTTATTTAAGGTTAGTTTTATTCTCCGTTTGTTATATTTACATATTTGTTTAATGGGTTTTCTTTAAAAAAAGAGGGATTCAAAGCTGCACAATCCGGTTCTTGTCAAAGTGCAAGGCTTTAATTACTTAGTCTTTGTTTAGGATATTTGTATATTATAGACCTCTATACTCCAATAGTCAGTATGTTTGATTTTGCCTAAAGTCTTCCATAGCGCATTGGTTTGAACTCTATGGTCAGATTACTTGATAAGGGATACTGATAATTACGATGTTTCAAATCTTAGATACTTCAACTCGCAGGAAGTCAAAGATGCATGTCCAGTTTGTCACAAAATTTGTACTTGTAAGGACTGCTTGGAAAATCCATCTAAAGACAGTGAAAGTAAGGTCTGAGTTTGACATCATTGTTGCCTGGTTTGTGATCTGGATTACTAATATTATGAATTAAATTGTGATGGTAAACTTTGTACAAATACCTTGTTTTTTCAGGACTTCTTGGGGGATAAACATGAAGTTGAAGTGATACTGTGTTTCCATTATTTGATTTGTATGCTTCTTCCTGTGTTGAAACAAATAAACAAAGACCAGAATGATGAACTAGAAATAGAAGCAAGAATAAGAGGTAGTGCCAGTTATGGTAATTGCTTTGCTGATGTTCTGAGTATCAATTGTTTGAAATTAGTTCATAATGACTTTTGCTTGTTTTTTTTTAATGTAACAGGACAAAAACCATCTGATCTTCATATAAAACAGGCTAATACTGAATGCAGTAAGCAGCACTGCTGGTACGTATCATGGTATGTCCATTTCTTTTCTCTAGTTCTTCAGAGACTATGTGCATACCCTAATTTGGCCAATTTATTTGTGGTTCTTCCTGCTAATACTGTCAGGGGTCTGTTTTGTTCGACAATGCTTTGGAGTTTCTGTCTCCTTGCGAGGTTATGGAATTAATCATTTATGAGTTGAAAAAAAGGGGTAAGTATTCTATTTCTATCAAAATAATTGTTTAGTGTATTTGTTAGTTCATAATTCGTATCTGTGTTACATATATGTGTTATTTAGCTTACAATACTAGTTAATAAATCAATGCATAATTTTTATTTATATATATATTTTATATTTATACTTCCATAACTTATCTAATAAGTTTATTTCATTGATGAAATGCTTTGTTTCTGAACACCAATGACTATTGGTGTGTTATGCTTTTTTTTTCTTTTACTGGAAAAATTTGATAGAATATGAAATAATAGGATGGTCTGAATCTAAAAGAGATGATTTCTTAATGAAAGAAGTAATTGTTATTATTTAATTATATGCATATTCAAAATGAGAAAAGAAAAGAGATCTATTTATAAAGCTAACTATAAAAAAAAGTTATTCAAATAATCGTAGAATTCAACAAAACAAATTATCTCTCAGGTGTCCTTTTTCATTTCCCTTTATACCGTATTTTTGCCATTTTTAAGGTTGATTGCTATGCTTTCGTTCGACTCTTCATGATTTTCTTTGTTAATTTTTTTAAACGAAATTTGTTTCAGGTTATCTACGTTTGCAATGTTTATTGTCTTTTCTTTTATTGAATGTTGTCTCAGCCAAAGTAATTAAAAAGAGAGAGAGAGAGAGATGTGGGTCATAACAAACATTTTTTAAAGACCTAGGAGATTACATGAACTCAAACTTTTTTTTGAACTATGATAAAATAAATATATTCAGTAGAGAATTTTGTGACTTCATTACTGAAACAAGATGTTTGTCTGAAAGGCTGAGGTTATACACACTCTTGTTATCTACCAAATATTGGGAAGTTTAGACAGATATCCAACGATTATCATTGCTTTCTATCTGTTTTTTATTTTTATTCATGTTTTGATGCTTGTGCTTGATCGATAAAATATGTATATAATTTTATACATAATTTTGATTGCTCAAATACTTATTTTGGTGATTTTCCATAAAAAAAAATTAGCTTGGTAGATCTGTTCTCTTATATGAAACTGTAAGATTAGCAAGAAAATTTTACTGAAGATGTTAGCTTTGGGATACTGGTTCCATGTCATATCAAAAATGCAATTCTTAACTAATAGGTTTTCATTTATTCTTTAGTGTAGCTGAAAGTTTGTGCTAAAACATCATGAAAAGTTTGAGGAGATTTGGATATTTATATATGAGAAGGTCCGCAATAAGTGCTTTTCAACATACCCTTAAGGTTTGATATATTGTTGTTGCTGTTTGGAATCTCAATAATGCTTGTTTTTTTATCTTTATTTGCAAGGATGGATAATCCTTTCATGTACTAAATCTTTATAAAAGCAAGAGATTTGTATCCTCATTTGTGCATTTGTTTCATTAGACATGACTTACAGGTTAAAGCCATGAAAAATGTTTTAATGCGAGTATGTACATTTGTGTCCATATTAGACTTGTATGCTTTTTGATCAATTTTGCAGTTTTTTTATTGCTTTGTAAAGATTTATTCAACTTGTATATACTGCTGTTTGTATGTATAAGATTGCAGACAAGCATTTCTTAGTGCAATAATTTATGCTAGTTTTGGTTAGAACCCTTGATTACCATGTAATCTTATTTATCTAACTTTTTATCTGCACAGGTAGCATTTTTTTTTTTGGAAACTAGAAAATACTAGTTCCAGAAGTTTCTTCATCGCCAATGAAGATTTCAAGGTCACTATCTCATCTTCCTCTTTCTCCAATTTTTATATGTCTATTATTATTATTATTGATTTTTGATACAATAATTAATTGGGATAGGAATTTAGGCTTCCAGGAGGTGAGATTATGGTTTTTAAGTAAAGAAAAAATGAATCCTTTTAATTCAAATTGAAGAATTTGACCAGAATAATGGTCTGTCAAAAAACAGGACATTTCTTGACTATCCAAGATGGGAAAATGGAATAAAGAGTTTGTCAACCACACACGTATATGTCATAAAATGTGTATGTATTTTATTCATTCAATGGTTTCATTTCAATATAATAGATGGAATCCTAGTTCCTTTTTTCCGGAAAATGATGTAATTTCAGCATTGCTGCTTCATTTATGTTCTTTTTTTGTCCGTTAAAAATAGTGGAGAGGTGAGGAGGAGTGAACAAGGAGGGAGCAGTGTGTTTATTCAACATTAATGATTTTATAGGGTGTCTTTCATTTGATTTGTTTTATTTTTTCAATATATATATATATAAGTGAATATCTATGTGATTACATATTGTGATTACATGGGTTTTCAGACCTAAACACAGTAGAGAACCTCTCTTTCTTGTTCTGTTGCATACATACACACCACTTCAAGATCACACACTTTCTAATTAAGCACAAAACTTAGAACACAATAAATATGGTTACTAAAACAGATATGAAAAATCAAACATGTAGAAATGAAAATGACACAGCTCGTTTCCACTATAATCAATCAAATGACATAGCTGGTTTCCACTATAATCAATTATGAAAATGTTTTCCCTCACCAAACAAAATGGAAAGTTATAACGAAATTATACACCATAGAAGTTTAGCAAGCCATGAGAGTAGAATGAGCAAAAAAAATTAAAATGCAGTTTTATATTAAACAAAGAAAGCTGATAATGATAGTTATGTAATGCTCACCTTGATAAAGCAGGGCTGAGTTCTCATACTTTCATCTTAATACTATTGATAATTATCTATTTAAGGTGAAATGGTATTTTCTATGATATTCTTTCTTCTACCAATGAGTTTGAATAATACAATTTGGCTTGCTAAATGAGTACTAGAAGGCTAGAAGTCAGCATCTTTAGGTGTAGAGTTTTCAACCAATTTCATATGCTAGAGAACTATTTATAATCAGTGTCTTTGAAAGTTTATACAAGACAGTGTTAAGTACCGAGAAAGCTTTGAGTACACAATTTCAATCATTATGTCCTGTTTTCGTGTGCATTTAACTATCTAAATACAATAGTTTTATTTTCCTGTTACTAGCACAAGCTCTCTGTTTTGTATGCTTGATTCTTGATTACTGGTTTGAGTTTAAATGGGTATTTGCTTCAAGTGTATGAGAAGCTTCTTGGGAGCCAATGCTTTAAATGCTTGTGGTGATTTCATGAAATGCAGAGAATGAAATTCTTGAATATATTATATGGACTACTAAAAATTTGTTGCTGGTTCACTTCATCTCTCTTTGTGCTGCCTTCTAGTTTCTTTTAAGGATCTTGATATTATATTATTTTCTTGTAGAACTTATTTTAAAGCATACTAGAGCTTTTCTAATAAACATATTAATGGTGTCATATGCGTACTTACTATACATAATGACTACTGTAATGCATGTTGGTGAATTGGATTGCTTACTTATTTATAATGGTTATATTTGATAATGGTTGAAGCGTGTCTATGAGTTTGATTTGCTATTTTGTATTGGAATGAAAGATAATTAAAAAGTGGGGATCTATTTTTGAACCTTGTTTGCTTTAATCTACTAATTGCTTACAAAAATAGAAGAACCTCTATTCTATTTTTGTTTTTTTCCCTATAAGCTAATTTTTAGTTTTGTACCTCTATTGTTAGTGGTCTTGGAATTCAGCGATAGTGGATACTCTGTTTGGCAGTGGAATTTTCTCTTCGTTCATCTCTTAGCTTATTGTTTCTCTTTTGTGTTTTTTGATGGTTTAACACAATGCTATCTTTTGGGCTATTAGCATTCTTATTTGAACAACACAAAAGAACAATTTCTATCAAATATTACTTGATGTAAATACTATGCTTTAATTTATCTTTGACTTCTATCACTTTGCTTAGTTTATAAATGCTCTATTTTTCAAAATAAAATAATTTACCAAGTAAACAATAGACTTTGTAGCATGTAATTCTTGAGACTAGTATGAATAGAACTGATTTTTTATTAGAGAGCAAGCCTTATTTTTTTAATTTGTAAATATGATTTTGTTTTTCAGCATTTGGGTTAGCATTTATAACTTGAATTTCAAATTTGAAGGTCACTTTTGTTTAAATACTATGAAAATTTCAGGGTCATGTATAGTTTCTCCTTGAAATTAACATGATTTTACTTCTCATTATATAGTTTCTCCTTTAATTTTCTTCATTTTACCTAAATGAAGACATTGAGACATACAGAGTTTCTTGAATCATGGGGTGACAAGGTATTCAAAGATAAATGGTGGGTGTTTCAAGGTGTGTAGAGTTTCTACTTCTATTTTTGTTGTTATTGAATTTCTGGAGCTTGTTTTCCTTGGTCAAAAATAAAATTTTATTTTAGCAAGAATGAAAAAGATAAAATATACTGTAGTTGTTGCATCACTTTATGTCTTAAGCAATTGTTAGTAACTTGATCTTGGGAATTGGTAGTTTAGTTTGTTGGCTGGAATTTCATTGCATTAGAAAGCTTTAAGGAGTTTAGTTGATACAAGAGGAATTGTACATTCGTGTCTTGAAACTTGAAAAACTTAAAAAGCAGGAAAACCTCGCTAAACCCATTATTTTCTTATTGCTGGTATGTTCTATAAATTTTTGGCTGTCTTTGTTCGTGTGATGTCTAAATAAACACAAGTGTGAAAAGTACAAAGTACATTTGATTAAATATTTGCACTCTAGTCACGTTGATTGTGATATACAAAATGGGGAGTCTTATGTAGAATTAAATCAATACTTAGAGTTCTCTATTGTAACTTTAATGAAATTTATTTGGAAAAAGAAAAGATGAATTTTTTAGCTATTGTTTTCAATTTTGATCCATAGTACAAATTGCAATCTATGAAGTAATATTCTTCTTCTTGATTGAGGAGCCTTATTGTTTTGGTGTGGTAATTATGTTGTTATGCATTGCTATTTTTGAATTTTACCTTTTAGTTGGTGATGATGGCTTTGTATTTATATAGCGTGGAGGTTGGACTGTCTCTAAGATTACTCTAGCAATTGTCTCTATTGTTTGGTTAGCTGCTGGAGTTTGCTTTTTCACTGCTTTTCCAAACCATTCCTGGCTTTGGTTGATTAACATTTTTAAGTAAGATTCATTCTTTAGTTACCTTTCCTTTTCTTTTGTTCTGAATTTTGAGTTTCAAACAATTCATTTCGATTAAAAAACATTGGAAAGCTAGATGATAAAAGCATTTGTTTGCTTCAATTTATTGGCTTAATCGCTTTATCATAATTAGCTTCAGGTTTCTAAATTCCATTTGCTATAAAATATATTATTGATTCACTTTCTGACTTGGAACTGATTCTTTCCGTTTTCAGCTCAATCCAAGTCTTTATGACAGTCATCAAATATATTCCTCACGTTAGAAATGCCTCATTTCTTTTTTCCCCATTAGAAAAAATATCAATTGTTTTAAATATAATCTTATGTAACATCAGTGATGAAATAATTTAGCTATCCAAAATTTTCTTTTTCCTTTCTTATTACTGTATGAGTAGAGAATTAGAGACAGTAATACTATGTTGTCAACAATTTTTCTATATCCTTTGCCCCTATAAGTTATTTTGATGGTTTATTTCAGGAGACTGCTCATGAGACAATAATACTATGTTGTACTTTATGCATGCTTTATGTTTTTGAAGTAATGTGGTGCCTGCATAATAGTTTCTTATTCCCAGTTTTTGTTTCTTAATATTTGAGTTGTTTAAAATATGGTTTGAGTTGCTCCTTTTTGGGCAAGTATTTTTTCTCATTACTTTTTGTTTTATTGTGTTTTTGTCTCATCCCATTACACTCAGCTTAGCTCTTTTTTCTCTATCCTAGACTGGTTACATTTGTTGAGTTCATGCAAAAAAAATTCAAATTTCACAGCTGCAACTATTCTGTGAAAAAGTGATTGTTTGTTAATCAAAATATCCATATTTTGGTGCACGTATATAAGTGAACCTTGCATCATTATTTATGTACACAGATTTAGAGAGCACTAAGAGAAAAAGAAGAGAGAAAGAGAGAGTTCAGTGAGTTATAGAGGTTGGAGTTCTTGTGAGAAGCTTGTTCAAAGAAAGCTAAAACTGAGAACTTTTCTCTTTGTACTGAAGCCTTGTAATTATTCTAGATTGATCATAGTGAAAACTCATGTAGGCCAATTCCACTGAACCATGTATATTGTGGTGTTCTTTTGACTACTGTTTCCATCATTCATTAAAGTTTGTGATTTGTTTCTGTTTCTGGCATTATTTCTTGTTTGTGTTTGTTCTTTTATCTAGTTCGTTTTGTTGGTGTTCTTGGCAGGTTATTAAAGGGTTCAATCACTTTCAATATCATCCTCTATGTAACAGAAGGGTCAGACTAATTCTTCTTGTTTTTCTTATTATTGTAAAACACTTGCACTATTCTTTTTACCTTGCCTTTCGTTATTGCAAAACACTTGCACTATTCTTCAGGTAGGTTTCTTCTCATTTTTCCTTAATTGATGTCCAAGAGATGGATGCAATAGTGTCAAGTTTTAATGCTTTTGAAACGAAGGAAGCAGGCCCACTAATTATAACATGGGCAGTGTTTCTTTGTCTAATTTCATCACTTCCGAGAAAAGAAGAAAACAATGTTCTAATGGGATGCATTTCAGTTTGGCTTTTTCTTTTCCCCCCTGCACTATATTGTTATAGTATTTAATTAACGTTGTATATTAGCTATGTTCGTCAAGCTTTTGAAGCTGCATCTTTGAGATTTTTTTCTTGAGATCCTCGAGAGTGACTTATTAAATGAATCAGATGTAAGTTATTTTAGTTTATCTAGGTTCCTATGTAATAAGTTGAGCTATGTTAGTTACCTAATATGCGAATTCTTTTTTTTTTCCATCACTTTATCAGTTTAATATTAGTTCCAAGTCCGTGATCTTTTTTCAATTTGTTTGGTTCCTTAGGGTCGTGTTGCTGGTTATCGAAGTGTATTGAGAACTTTTATTTATGCATTTATTACATCTTATGAGATCAATATTCAAGTAATTAGATTAAGTATATTGAATGACTTCAAGTTGTTTATTTTATTTATATTAATATTTTATGTTTTGTCTATGTTGCAGCTGGAAGACAGTACCCTTAATTTGATATTGGATATTCTTTGCAAAGTTTATCGGGGAGAGGTTTGGCTGCATAATGATTGTCTTTCAGGGTCATTTATTGATTATTTTGTTGATTTTTCATTCGTGGTTCTTTTAAAGTTGACATTTTTCTTTTCCTTCGAAGTTTTTTGATTGGATTTATTGCTTTAAAATTTTTAGGAATCACTTCGCAGTCAGTTTTGGGACAGAGAAAGTTTTGTTGATGGTCTTATTCGGTGTCTTCTTTGTAACCTAGAAGGTGAATTTCCCTTCGGGACTGTGGAACTTATTCGCCTCTTATCATCCCTATCTGAAGGAACTTAGCTAGTAGAATGTGTGTAAGTTTCTTTATTTCTTTGTATTGGGTTGAGGATTCTATAGTAATTTCTGTACGTTTGTAAACACTACACTGTACTATATCAGCGTAATTGACTGCGAATATGTATCACTATTTTGTAATTACTTGTTAGTGCCCAAATAACTTATGGTCTAGAGTTTAGTACCTGTTTGAGCTCCATATTCTATTACACCTCTCCTTTAAATGAGATATGAGATTCGATGGATCTTCCCTAGAAATAATAGTATCATTCTAAATGCTTTTGTAACTCAAATCTCCCAAACTTTTAACATGTTGTCTCAGTAATTAAGCACCTGAACCAGAGATGTCTTTAGGGTGAAATTGAGGCCCCTTTAACCTGAAAATGTTAATGTTTGTTTACTGTAATATGTATCTATTCACTGTGTGATAGCAATATTTTGAATTTTGAAGTATGTTCACCTGGTATTGCTTGCTAGGTCTTATATTGTATACAGTTTTATTATTTGATTGATATTATTTAATTTTTTTAAGCATATACCTTACCTTTTATCTACTATTGCAGGAGAAAAATATCTCTTTCTCCATCAATTGGAGGAGAAAAGGATACTTAATTTTGAAGGCTTTGTGCTGGGCAGCTGTATAATATTTTGTGCTGAAAGTAGTAACTTTTCAATATGTTGAATATTTAAGACTACTTGAATACTTAAAGAACATTTTGTTGTTGATGACAATGTTGAATGTTTTTACTTTTTGTTATTTGAAAACCAAGTTCATTTGATGATGCTAGTATATATTAGAAAGCTAATTTTAATTATATAAAAAAATTAAAATACAATAGAATAAATTAGTGTTATATAAATGAATATATAATGAGAGTTTAAACTTATCTAAATATTAAAATAATATGAAAATTGTGTTATAATATCTATTACAATAACACTTTTTATGTAAAGAATTTTGTTATGCAAACTTCATTATATAACACAAATAATGTGTTATACTAATGTGTAGCATAACACAAATTTATAAGTATTGAAATGTGTTATATAATCGACTATAAATAATATAATTAAACACGTATCTATTTATTAAAATAACACAGAAAGTGTTTTATCGTTGACAGTATAATAATACATCTGTATAACAATGATAAAGTGTTATGTAAAGTACCTTGACCTACGATAACATAGTCGGTCTTACCACATCAAAAAGTGCTATGGTATGTTTTGATAACACATTTTTGGTGTTATTAAAAGCATTTGTTCTTGTAGTGGCTAAAACATGCAAGTTGGGCCCAATAGTTTAAAAGAAAATAATAGTTTTCATGCAACGTTATAAAAATAATTAAAGTTCAAGTCCCACTTATAAGTTCTGAAAATTAAAAATAAACATAACATTATTCTTTAGAAATTGGCGTTAAACAGATTGTTTTCTCGTCCATAGGATGCCTCCATGCCATACACACCCTGACGTTGGAACTCCCCACATCACCACACGTGCCAAAGAGAAAACCTATTTGCTACCTGGAAGGGAAAGTAACGGGGTGAGCTAAAAGCCCAGTAAGGAAGTACAAATAACAGACAAGTAAAACACAACAAAACATATTCATATTCATACATCGTCATACATCATAAGCGTCATTATCGTAACCATCATCATCATACACATAAACATAATCATCATAACACAAACATCATATACATAGTCATCATAAACATAACATCATATACATAGTCATCATAAACATAACATCATATCTTTGTGAACATGGCCCGCTAACTTGTCCATGTCACATCTTGAGGTAAACATGATCTCTGGTCCTTGAATAACCTCGGCGCGTCCGCCCTATGAGTTACGTCTTCATATCCTTAGTAACTCGGGATACGTCTTCACATCCTTAGTAACCCCTTTTTTTTGTGTCGCATTCATCATGCTAACAACCATTACATAACATACAACATTGCTACAATCCAGTCATATCAACACAAAATAGCATATCATAATTCTTATCGCAAAAGGTATCATCATACATAACATTCTTATTCATACATGCCAACCTTACCATTCACAACATAAATAACCAAAATTCTATCTAACTTCTTCATCTCAGGTCCAAGCAAAGCGAAACTGACAAACTTCACAACGAGCTTATACCATAATCAAATAACATCCTTTAGCATCACATAAGACTTTCTTGTGCCCAACTCATATATCCCATGTGTGCATGGGCCATGCACACATGGTGAAAACTACTCATAATTTCCAAATAGGCATAATTACACATGAAATCACCAAAAGAATAATGCAAATTATACCTATGTTACATGCATGGTTTTTAAATAAAAATCATATGGTTGAATATTAGACATATTTTTTAACGTATAAGTGCATTTGCATGCGACATGCATATATGGGAACGTTGTTAAAAAGTGACATTAAAAACGATAATTCATACGCACTTATTTCTATTGTTTTGAAAATAATGATTTAGTAACATACTTTTCTTACCATTATTTTTTTATTTAAAATCGCTAAGTTGATTAAACCTCTAAAACGTTATTTTTATTTCATAAAATAATTTATTTAGCCATTTAAAAATATAATAATTCCATTATTTATTTTTAAATCACATAGAAATAATAAAGGCTAGAAATTATTTAAAATACTTATTACTAGCATGTTTCCTTAGAAAATAACAATTTAATCCAATTTAATAAAATTACAAACTTGGTGTGAGAAAAATATAATTTTTAGGTGTGAGAAAAATACATTTTTATTTGTATTATTTTAAGACTTAATTTTAAGTAGAATACATTCATAAGTGATAATCCAATAATTATTTTTTTAAAATATTTTAACTAAACTTTCTGCCACTATTTAATTTATTTAAAAATCACAAGTAAATTAATCTCAACATTTTCTTAATTAAAATAAAGAAAAATCATATCTATTAAAATGAACACTCATGATTATATTTAAAAATACCATTTTTACTATATACATAGTTTAGGGTATTAATTTATTTCAACATACACACAAAATTCCTTTTATTTAAAAATATAACTTCTCATTTTTACCAAAATTCCAACAACAATATATACCCTGAAAATCACCATTTTGATTTTTTTTAAAACTCATATTTTCTCTAAAAATATAAAAAAAATCTGTAGGTATTTATTTGAGTAAAAATATCATTTTAATGCATATTAAAGTTTCATTTAATTTCTTAAAACATCATAGCACTTGCAAAAATTATTTAAGCATTTAAAAACATTATTCTCATCATATTTGACACCATTTATATATAAAATCAGCAAGTAATTCAAATCATGAAATTCATCACTTTCATCATGCCTTACAAAATTCACACATTACTCATGCATCTTTAATTAACATAATTAAACACAAACCCTAGCATGCCTCTATCATTCAAGTAATCCAAAAGAAAACACAACTAACATATACCCATTTAAAATCTTACAAACACCCTATCATGTTTCTAATGAGTATATACATGACATCAAATGAAATAAGAATGTCAAACATGCATCAATAACATAAAATACCAATATCCGTATATGCCTTCACATGAAACCTAGCATGTTCCTATTTCCCAAATAACATGACCAAATTCATATAAACATCAAAAGAAACATAAGCAAAACTTCACATGTATTATCTACATATGCCTTGGGTGAGACCTATATGAGATTTATACTCTTGAATCCAAAAATATATAACCACCTAACATGTTTCGCATCAAGCCATCATAACAATAGTGCAAGACATACACCAAGGCCAAAATAATCAAAACAATAGCTTTCTCTCAAAACATGATTTTTGAAAACATCCATCAATATCAAAGCGACACAAACATAATATCCTTACCCAAAACACCAATCCACATTCAGCCATGATCTCTCCAAAATAAAATAAAAAATAAAACAACAACAACCATAGATTGAGGGAGGAATTCCAATACCTCTCTTGATAATAATCAAGAACCAAAACTAGAGTCACCACCTTGTTTGCTAGCCTCCAACACCATATTGTTACCACCAAAACATTAGATCAAACAACCAAAATCTCACATATATCAATATTAGGAAATTAAAACACCCTTACCCTCTTGTTGGCCGAAACCCTAACAATAAACCCTAACCAATTGTGAGATTAGAACCTAGCACCACCAAGGACTTCCATTAGATTAGAACCAAGAAGAAGGAAAAAAGAAAATCACAATCTAAACCCATACATTAGAGACCTCGATCCCTTCTTCCTCCTCTTCTTCTTCCTTCACGTTTTCTCCTTGCTTTCTCCTCCTTCTCTCTAGAAAATGGCAGCCCCTCTCTCCCTTTCTATCTCTAGCTCGCCCACTCTCTCTCGCCTTCTCTCTAGGCCGATGGCTCCAAGTATCCAAATGGCCTCTTCTTTTCTCTCTTCCCTTTTTATTCTAATTTGGCCAAAAAGAACCTAATAAACATAATGGTAAGTTTCCTCTTCTTGCTATTTTTCCTTTACTCTAATTTATTTGATTGACAAAAAAAAATGAAAAATCAAATCCTCCACATTCCCACCTATGTCGTCCACTCCCCTTGTTTCCCTTTCCTTTATTTTGTTTAATTAATTTAATAAATAAATCTAATAAAAGAAACTATAAAGTGTGTAGAAAATTCTACACATGTGCACCATGCAACCATGCACATGCACACACTCAATAACTAGGGTGCATCACTATCTACCATGCACCTTAGTGCATTCAACCAAAACTCAAATATTCACATTTTTAAAATAAATAGTTAAATAACAATTAACAATTAAATTCACAAAATTCTACCAAACAATTATAATAATTAATTTAAACAAATAAAATAAAAAAAATTCACAACACTTAACAATTTAATAAAAAAAATCACAAAATTTAATAACATTAAAAAAAAATTGGTGCGCTACAGAATAATCCCCTAGGGTTTCAACTATAAGTGATAAAAGAATAGAAGAAGAAACCTCCAGCTCATTTGAGGAATGTGGTCTACTGCATTGAGGAACAAGGGGGAGAGAGAGAGCTCGTGTGGTAGAGAGAGAATGAGATAAAGAAAGGAACCAGGAAAAAGGAAGAAGAAAGGAATAGGAAATTCAAAAATTCCTAGGGGTAAGCCTTGGTTCATGATGATTTCTTGTATTTTCTTCTTCTTCTTCTTCTAAGAACATTTTTTTTTTCTTTTCTTCTCTTTCTTGATTTGGGTTTCGAAACCCTAGGTAAATCAAAAGTGGTGGCTATTTTGAGTCTTTGATTTCTACCAATGAAGGTAATGGATTTCTCTCAATCTATGTTTGTTGGATTAATTGATTCTTGTTTATGGCTGTGTAATATTTGAAGGTTGGTCAATATATGTTGATAATGGTAAGTTGTTGTTTTGGTTACAAGATTTATGGAATTGATGGAATTATGGTGATATCTATTTAGATGCATGCTTAGAATGTTGTTATAAGTTTGGAATATTTCTTTGGGGTTCTAATTTCCTATGGGTTTCGGCAAGGGAGATGGTCATTTATATTGTTGTTGTATCTTGGTTTAATCTTGTTCATAGAAAGCATGTGAGAATTATTTGATGTTGTATTTTATTTTGAAATTTGATGTGTGTTTCTACTTAAATGCATGTTTTAGGGTTTATGTTGTTTTCTTTTATATTCTTGTAAGCATGCAAAGAGATTTGAGTTGGTTAACCATGCTATATAGGTTTTGGGTTCTAATTGTTGTCTTATTTTTTTAAAACTCTCTTTTGATGTGTTGGATAAAAGCATGATAAAATTTGGAAATTTTTTTCTTAATTTGTTAAGAGTATGGTTCGACCAAGGGTATTAAAATGGGTTTTAGTGTTTTTTTTTGGTTCTTTATTTTATTTTAAATCATTGAGTAATAAGCATGTGGGTGATTGTAGTATTTTCATGTTATTATGCTATATAGATTTTGGCCATAAGTGTTTATTGTGGTTTGGAGTTGTTTTGATTTTTGTTGTTGTTAACTTTGCATGCTAATTGTACTATAAGGTGTCCAAAATGTAGAAAACATGTTAGGTAAAATGTTAAATTGATAAAAAAGAATTATAAGCATTGTTTAAACATGTTAGGTGATTTTATGATTTTTTTTTTTTTTGTGATGGTAATGGTAAATAAATATTTTTAAAATGCATAAGAGAAGCCTCAAAATGATGTTTTGATTTATATAAATAAGAGACATTTTATTTCACATGATAATAGACTTTTATTCAAAATAAGCACATGTAGTTTTTTTATATATTTTGTGAGAGAAATATGGTTTTAATTCAATAAAGTGATTTTAATCAAATAATATGCTTGCTGGAATGTTTGGTTTATTAAGAGAAAATGTCTTTTAAATAAGATAAGTAAATCATGTGCTCAAATAAATTAAGTCCTAGATTTTATATATGATAAATGTTATTTTTCCACACTTTAATTATGCGGATTTTTTTTATGATAAGTAAAATTCTTTTTCTAAAGGTGATCAAGAAAGCCATTTAGTAATTATAGGTAACTACAAATTTTGTCACATTATTTTAATTGTTATTTAATAATAAATGAGATTATTATTTTATGAGAAATTAAAAGCAAATAAATTATTTTAGTAAATTAAAATTTTGTAATAAAGTTTTTGAATGACAAATATGTGGTTCAAAGAAATGATGAGGTAATAATTAAGTGGTAAATTATTTATGCTTACAGAATTTTTAAGAAAAGACAATGAAATGAGCATGTAGAAATTATCGACTTTAAACGTTAAATTTTAAAATACTCCCACGTATGCATGTCACATGCAAATTTATTTTTATGTTCAAACATGCGCATATTATTCAAACATATGATTTTTATTTTGTAACCATGAAGAATTGATTGGTAGAATTAACATTATTCTTTTAAGATTTTATGTGGAATTATGGTATGTTTACAATTGTAGTGCAACTTGTGCCATGGGTCCCGTGCACACGTGGGGTATGTATGTTGGGCGTGTGTATTCTTACGTGATTTTAAAGATGAATGTTTTATTATGATTATAGGCTTGTTATAACGTATTCGCACTTTACTTTGCTCGGACTTGAGGTAAGGAAGTTAGATAGAATTTTCTATATATTAGGCTATGAAATGTATGAATTGTTATGTTGCAAGAAATAAAGTGCTATGGAAAGTGGATATTCTATGTTTGATATGTCATGATAAGTCTAGTGCTATGGAATGTGAAATTTCTATGTTATGATAAGTCAAGTGCTATGGAATTTGTAATTTCTATGTTTGACGTAAACTGTGACATATGCACTTGTATGATGAATTAAAAGAAAAAGTTGCTAGCGTGTTGAACACGACACAACAAAGGAGTTACTAAGAATATAACGTAACTCAAAGGGCGGACTCGCTAAGGTTATTCAAGGACCTGAGATCATGTTTACCTTAGAGCTGTAAATGTGGGCCAACCCGATCCACATTTTCGTGCCTCAAAATAATTTAGGTCGGGTCGGGCCCGTATTTCAATTCGTGTCGGGCTGGGTCAACCCATATTTGAAAGAGTAAGCCCAGCACGATCCATAGGCCCGACCCATGTCATGCAGTGCTCGTATCGTGTCAGGCCCAAGTCGGGTCGGACCACTTTCCTTATTTGGGCTAGTCCACTTTCCTTATTTCGGCTCATTTTATTATTGCCAAAAAATGTGAGGATGGAGAATTGGAGCCTCCACCTCATCTTTAACAATCAATGGACTCACCACCAATCCAAATACATTTATTTTTTAAAATTATAGGTTTAGATATTTTTATATACTTTTTAACAATACTTTACCCAAAATCATATCAAAGATAATTATTAGAATTTGAATACCTACTAATAAATGCTAAAAATTTTAACTAACAAATCTTAAAATAAATTAATATAATTATAAAAATATAAACATTGAGAAAAATAATAGACTTTTATTATCATTTTAATTTATAGATAATTGACAAATAAAAATTTATTATCAATATTAATGTCAAAATATCGGGCTTTTTACCGTGTCGTACTTTCAGGTTAGTTTGTTTGTGCTTTCATGTTGTGTCGTGGTTAGGCCCATGTTGTGTTGTGCCGTGTCATGCCAATTTTCAATTCGTGTCGTGTTTGGCCCAAGCCCATATTTTTTCGTGCCGTGTCGTGCTCGTGCTGGTTGCATGTCGTGCTAGAAAGCCCGACCCATATCTACAGCTCTAGTTTACCTCATAGAGGAGATCTTACCAGTTTATAGTTTTACTGGTTACCTCAAGATGTGACATGAACAATAGGGTGTCATGTTCACAAATAGTATGGTTATGTTGTCAGATTGTGATGTATGACTATGATTACGTTTATGATTATAAACTATGATTATGAAGATGATATGTTTTGCCCTGAGTTACGATATATGCTCTTCTTGCATTTTCTTTGATATTGTTGTAATTGTTGTACTTCCTTACTGAGATTTTAGATCACCCCTTTACTTTCCTCCTTTCAAGTAAACAATAGGGTTTCTCTTTGGCACGCACAGTGACATGGGGAGTTCCGATGTCTAAGTATGTATGGCTTGGGGTGTCCTATGAATGAACAACAATCAAGTTGAGCATCAATAATGAAAGAACCTATGTTATGATTTTTATTTCAATTACATCAGTGGGACGTAAAATTCTATTTCATTTCTGTATATTGCATAAAGATACATTATTTTTATTTTTTTTAAACTATTGGGCCCAAACTTGCATGTGTTTATCAAGGCCCCACTGAGTTTTTCCTTTAAGTGGTATTTTCCTAATAATTATGACTTAAGTGACGTTTTTATAAAAGACTAGAATTAGGGTGTGCTTTATAGTCCAAGACATTCTCTGAGGGATGTTCCTTTATAGATCTTAGGTCCTTGATGTTAAATTTATTGGCGTGGTCCATCAAGTGATTTTCCATTTCACTGAGGGGCCCACGAAGTGCTTCTGGGATCCTTCCGACCTCGAGTGGCATAAATGGAAGTTGCACATGTAGGCCCTCGCCTTGAATTTAAAAAAAATTATCGTTTTAGACATCACTTTTTAACAACGCTACCCACGTATACTTTGTAACCATGCATGGATAATAGGTAGAATTGACATTATTCTTTTGTGATTTTATGTGAAAAATGTGCATGTTTAAAATTTATGATAAATTTGCACCATGTGTGCATGGCAAATGAACACATGGGGTATAAGTGTTGAGCATAAGAAATCTCATGTGATTCTAAAGAGAACTATTTTATTATGATTATGGGCTCGTTGTGAATTTTTTCTCATTTTTGCTTTGCTTGGACCTGAGGTAAGGAAGTTAGATAGAATTTCTATGTTTATGCTATGAAATGGTAAGAATGGTCTGTTATGAGAATAATGATATGCTATGTATGATGATGGACTATGAAATATGAAGTATTGAAATCTATTATGAAACGCTACAATGAATGTGTGTGCAACATGTATTTTCCTTTGTCTTCATATGAAATGGATATCATGTGTTTTGTATGTTGTATGAAAAAGCAGATGGTTGTTAGCATGTTGAACACGACATAACAAAGGGGTTACTAAGGATATAAGACATAACCCGAGTTACTAAGGTATGACATAACTCATAGAGCGGACGCGCCGAGGTTATTCAAGGACCAGAGCCTCCTGTTTACCTCAAGATGTTACATGGACAATAGAGGGACCATTTTCACAAAGAATATGATGATGATGTTTAAATATGCTGATGATGCGTGAATATGATAATGATGTCAATTGTAATGATGACGTTTAAGTATAATGTATGATGATAACGTTTAAGTATGATGTATGATAATGTATGGATATGATGTTGTATGAGTCTTACGATATGATTATGTTTTTGTTGTGTTTTCTTTGTATGCTGCTTGTACTTCCTTACGGGGCTTTAAGCTCACCCCCTCACTTCCCCCTTTCAAGTAATAAATAGGGTTTCTCTTGGCACACGTTGTGATGTGAGGAGTTTCGATGTCAGAGTGTGTATGGCGTGGGGGTATCCTATGGACGAATAAACGATCAATTTAAACATCGAATTTTTTTAACAATGATATTATGGACTTAGGTTTTAAAACTATCATTGGGACTTAAACTTTCTTTATTTTAAACGTTGCATAATTACTCTTATTTTTATTTTAAACTATTGGGACCAATTTGCATGTTTTATCAAGGCCCTACTGGATTTCATATGTTAACTGGTTTTCTTCTGTAAATTTATGAGTATGGAGACGTTTTGCAAAGTAGTAGTTTAGGGCATTTTACAGGAGCTTAATTGATTCCTAAGGTCGCTCTCGTGCCTATGGAAGTTTGTATTATGAGCATTCCTGGACTTGACCCTATGCTGGCTCTCTGTCCAATAGCGCCCCTCGGCGAAGTTTACATTTCGTGGTTGGAGTCGAGGATCTAGATTATTGGCACGAGATCACGGGACATAAGCGTCTTCTGAGGGCGCAGGATTTCCCCTGCTGTCCACTCGAGTTGGAGCATTCCTCTGTGGGCCAGGTGGAGTCAAATGTCGAATTGGCAAAGGAGGATGCCTTATTGATGAGGCTATCCTTGTTCCATGGAGACGCACTAGATTAGCTCTCCCTTGATCTACTCCAATTTCCCAGGTTGGAGGCAATGCAGACTCATTCCTTCGTGCCTGAGCTATTGGTCGAGGCACAAGTTGATTTGTTGGGATGTCTCCTCTCCTTGAGTTGGTTTCAACATGCCCTGTCTGGCCAAGCTGATTTCCGGGAGTGTGAATTAAATTATTATTCCAGTGAGGATTGGCAGGTTGAGTATTTTGTGGAGTTCGTTCAGAAGGTACGGAACTCGAGGACGCAGTTCGGACAAAACAACCGACGTTAGGTCGATTATTCCTATGAGGATTGGAAAGTTGAGTATTTCGCAGAATTCGTTTAGAAGGTACGGAACTCGAGGTCGCAGTTCAGACAGAACGACAGAAATAGGTCGATTATTCCTGTGGGACCCACTTTTCCTCCTTCTGACCTTAGCATCGGTTTAGGAGGGGGTAATCGAGCTAAAATCTCCTCAATTAGCCTATTAGCTAGAGCAAGGTGGCTCCTTAGCTGAGCATTCTCCATTTCAATGGAAGTTGGGTATCCAGGATTGGGATTTGGTGGGCGTGAAGCCAAACTTCTAGCATCGTCCTAATGCACATGCTGTTTTCCAGGGCGACATTGTGCACATGTACCTTCTCCAGTGGGGATGGTCGTACAATGACCTCCCTGATCATCAGCTGCTCCATTTTGTTGTCGTGCGTAGAGCGGATGACCACCATGATGATTGTTGGGTTGAAACTTGTGTGAGAATTCAAGCCTAATCTGCTCTCAATGAAAGCACCAATTTGTTGACGCAGTTTTTCGGCAATAGAGGATTTAGAAATCCGGCCATAGAGCGACTAGACTTTTAATAAACCGAATAGAAAGAAATGACTAAAAAACAAGAACACAAAATACTCACATGATTTAACGTGGTTCAGTGGTTAAAATCCACATATTCCACGAGTCACTCTTATTGATGTGTTTTGGACACTTAATGAAATTGTTTATGACAATTTCAGCAGAGTTTTGGCATACAAAGAGTCGATTTCTCTTTCTGTCCAATCCCCTTGTATTTATAGGAGATCATCATTGACAGTTTAGGGTAATCGTACATTAATATGGTAACTTAAAAGTTTGGGTAATTTCCCAGTTACATAAATACATGATTGTCTATTAATTATATACATGTTATATCGGGTAATAAATACATAACAAAATCTGGGCATTTATTAGGTGTATAAGGAATCTTCGAGTCTTTTGGGATCCTTCACTATGTGTCATAGTTAAGATTCCATGAGCTAAACGCACTCCTCGAGCTGGGTGTTGCAGGACCAATGTGAACTGACGTGGGTCATGTTTGGAGTTTCACGAGGACGATCTGGACGATGTGTAGCTCGAACTAAGTTGTTGGCGTAAGAGGCGATCTGGAGACTTTGGTTGTCATAGGCTGTCAAGTAAGCTCAAACTAATCACTCCAGGGTTAAAATAAAATACTCTCTATATGTATATTTTCTTCATGCGCTTGTCTGCCAGTTGTACCCCACCTTGAGTAATTCAACCCGTATTTTTGGGGTACAACAGTTATAAATATGAGTTTAATGGAAATTGTTGGTTTTTGTTAGATTTAACACTTTTTTTTATTATTTTTTAACACTATTAGTTTTAAAGCCATGTAAATAATGTAAATTGATTAAAAAATAAATAATAATAATAAAGTTATCTAAATAAGGTAAATAAATTGAAAATAATAAATAAGCCATAATAATTTATCATCATATATTTTAAAATATTTAAATTACTACTTATCAATTATGTTTTAAAAAATATATGTGTTTAAATTTATTTTTTTTCTTTCTTTTCTTAATTATTCATTTTGTCACTTAATATATTTTGTTTATCCAAACATATATGTAATAATGACATAAGACATAAATGCATATTTCTTATTTTGTCCTTTACATTTTTAATGAGAAGTTACTTATTTTAATTGTTCTAGCCATTAATTAAATAATATATATTTGTATATAAATTTTTGTTCGCATCAATTTTTTAATTAAATAATTAAAATTTGATAAAATAAAAATTTTAAATTCATACTTTTAATTTAGAATTTCTTAATATTTTATTATATTGACTATTTTTTCTAAATGAAAATTAGAAAAAAAATTATTTAATTTTAAAATTAAAATTACCATATATAATATATAAATGCAAACATAAAAAAAATACCAAAATTTAAATGATTTTGAACACTAAATTTAAACTATTAAACAACATCAAATAATTTACTTTAAAATTAGATCATATTTTTATATGTATATTGTGTATCTAACAGATTTTTGGTTTAACTATATTTTTAAATAAAAATTATGATATTATTTATTTCTTTTAAGACTATAGATAATGTTTTAGCTTAATTTTTAAAAAAAAAATATTTATATTATTTTTTTATAATATATGACATTGTTTATTTGTTTAAAATTTAAATGATAATAAAAAATAATAATTTTTACACGTTACTTATATATATATATATAAATATATCTGTATAGAGAACCCAACAAAATTATACTTTTTTGTTGATATGAAGAGAATTCTTTTTTTTTTTTTTTTTCTGTGTTCGTGTAACGTTATGCAGCTAGTAATGGCTGGTTTCATTTTTTTTTGGGGTAATGGTTGATTGTAAAAGTGATGGGAGATTGTAATAATGTTTTTGTGTCATTTTTAATATATTTATGTTAATCAAATCTTAAACAATTGGTGTCCATCATCAAAAGGATATCATTATATAAATGGAAAGTCAATATTCAACACCTTTGATTATGGTTGATTAATTTTAGAATGTGATATATTTTGTATATCTTAAAGTATATAAAATTAGCGATATTATTATTGTGTCATTTTTATTAGAATAATTGGTAATAATTGTATCTCTTTGAAGATATTTTGCATTCTAGCCTAGTTTTGATAATGTTTTGCAAAATAGTTTCTCTCTAAAATTTTGACCAGATGTCTAGAGTGTCGAAGGCCATTGTAACGTACCAAATTTGTAAATAAGGCTTAGTTCCTTGATTAGTGTGTCGTTTTAATTGTATTATTAGGTGAATTAATCATGATATATGTGTATCTTTATTTGATGGCTTGAGTTATATTATAATATGAACATATGCATATTTAGGTATATTAAACATGCTTGTGAGCCCGTTCTTGTTAATAAGGGTATATTTGTCATTTTTGCTTGTTAAGGGCATAAATATAATTCTGTGTGTGTTATGACTGAGACCACACTTTTATGTGAGTGTATTTTCGATATTGGGCTCGAGGCGGTCCTAGTGATCGGATTAGCGGAATGGTCACAACGGGGTCAAATACCCAGGTCGGGGTGAGCCTAGGGGTATTTTGGGAACATATTGTGTATTCGTGGTTGATTGGGTAACATGTAGTCATTTATCGATTATCTGGGTACGCCAGGATTAATTGGGGATTTATAGGACTACTCAAGGAATTAGCGAGAATGTGGCAAATGACGGGTTTGCCCTTGGAGGCATTAAAGGACTAAGAGTTGACCTAGGGGCATTTTAGTCTTTTAAAAAGGGATAGACTCAATCATTAGGACTCTGTAGAAGGAATACAAAAGGAAGTTTGATTTCTGGAGAGGAAGAAGCTTGAAGATTGGGAATTGAAGCTAGGATTAAGTGGAATAGCTCAGGGGGATAGAAATTCTTAGTGAAGGTAAGGTTTTCACTATGATTTTAATGGATTTTCTGCTGTAGTTTAAGGGTTTTCTTGAGATTTAAACCTTAGTTTGATTTTTGGTTTTGGTGAGAGTATGGGGTAGTTTATGGGGTAATTAAGATGCCCATGTTGTGTTGATATGAGTTCTAGACGTAATTCTGGGTTTAGGTATTGATTAGGATGAATTTTAGTGAAATTGGCTTGAGAAAACGCAAGGGAGTTCTGGGTTCGAGCTCCAGTCGCGGCGTTGTTCTTCATGCGCCGCAGCCCATGTGCGTTGAAGGAGCTTGGCGATTCTCTAAAATTGCACAAGCATCGCGGCACAGGTTGGGGCGCGCCACGGCCCATGTCCCCCAGGAAAGAGGCTTGGGCTCTCTGACTTGTAGCACGCTGCAGCCCTATGGGCTAGGCCGCAACATTAATTAAAGAAAATAGCCTAAATAGGATTTTAAGCTCGGGAACTCAAACGTAAGGGCTCGGGAAGGATTCTACTACCCGGTTGATTAGAATTCGGGTTCCCGAAGGCTAGTATATTATTCTGAAGCTTTTAATTGGTTTAGATTGGGATGGTTATTTATTATTACGTTTTGACTAGGTTTTACCGCTAAGGCTTGGGATTAGGGATCGTGCTCGGGATCTCCTTGTACTGTCAGCTCAGGACTCAAGGTAAGAAAAATGTATGTGCCCGTGGAGTAGGGCATGACTCGATTATCTGTGCTTAGTGTTATGTTTGAATGTTTGTAATTGTTATGACATGTATATGTTTGTGACGGATCGGCAAGGGCCGAAAACGACAATAAGCATGCTTAATGCAGGCCGCCATGGCATGGCCATCTAGGGTGTTGTACTCACCCGCTTGATTAGGAACGTGAACCCAATGCCTGGTAACGCGCCTGGATCGACTTGGGTCGATGTTTTGAATTTTTTGTTGTGTTTGTTTGGTTATGCATTTACTAAAATGAATTGTTATATTCCTATGTTTGTGGAGTTTTCTTTCTGGGCCTTGACTCACGGGTGTTCTATGGTGCATGTAAGCGCAAGGGTAAGATCGACCAAGCATGAGTTGGAAGGCATGGAGCAGTGTGTACATGTTTGGCCTACCTGGCCTCCACGACTGGGGTAGTTTTAAGGAATGCTATGTAAATGTCTAAGTTTTTTGCCTAGGTCAACTGTATAATGACTTTTGAGTTGTAAATATGTTTTAAACAATATTTTGGGATCCTAATGAAACTCTTTATGACATTAATGAACATCCATACCTTTTATATTAAAGTTTCATTAAACGATTCTTTGCATTTAATTTAATCACAGTTTTGA
The DNA here is from genome assembly GCF_963169125.1 of Humulus lupulus. Classification (NCBI taxonomy): domain Eukaryota; kingdom Viridiplantae; phylum Streptophyta; class Magnoliopsida; order Rosales; family Cannabaceae; genus Humulus; species Humulus lupulus. The sequence continues at coordinate 53,086,174 of NC_084801.1, read as the reverse complement.
GTCTAATATCTCGATTAGTGAGTCAAATATACATTTTAAAATCACATGGTAACGAATCTAGGGTACTAGGGCGTTACAACTTGGTATCAAAGCGTGCCAAGGTTTATGGTTCCTGAGATTGACCGAATATGTACGCTCGCTGCCAGAGACAAGCTCGACTTAGGGTTGGGCGGTATTAAGTGAAATATTTGTTTAATTTCTTATCTGCCTGTTGATATATATAAAGCACGATGTGTCTATAATGCTAGGGTATGTCCCCTTTGATTGTTATATGATTATATTGTGTGTGCATTGTGTTGGTTTGTTATTTGTGTTTGATCGGTTGAACGGGAGGTGGTTTCTTTGGATGTTGTTATCGTGCCTGATGTGCAACGCCATTGATTGCAGGCATATTGAAGTTATGCCTCGGCGATCAAATAGATTTTGCGGCAATATGGTTGAAGATAACAACCAGGGTCAGGACCCTCCACCTACCCCACATAACTAGCAACAAATGTTTGCACAAATGCAAGCTAGACTTCAAAGAACTAAAGATGAACTTCGAGAGCTGAGACTGCAGGCTCCTCCTCGGGATGTTGGATTACAGGCACCACAGGCTGTGGCACTAGTGCCAGCCCAGCCTGTGTTGGAGAATAGGTTGGAGCCTCTGTATGAGAGGTTTACGAAGCAGCACCCTCCCACCTTTGAGTGCGGTCCAGACCCACTGCGGGCAGAGCAGTGGATAAACATGATTTCTTCCATACTAGATTTTATAAGGGTGGAAGGAAACGAGAGGGTGGCTTGTGCCAGTTCTACTTGAGGGATGATGCTCGCATCTGGTGGGAAGTTGTACTCAGAGGAGAGATGTGACTACTATGACTTGGGATGAATTCATGAATGTTTTTAATGAGAAGTAATACATTGTTGCAGTTCGAACTGTAAAGGCGGATGAATTCACTAACCTAACTCAAAATAGAATCATTGTAATAGAGTATGCTCTGAAGTTCGACCGGCTGGCTAAGTTCGCACAAGATTTGGTGTCTACTGTCATGGCAAGGAGAGATCATTTTGTATGGGGGTTGAATGTAATGATAGCCCAGGATGTCAAGATAACACTGGATCCAACGACTACTACCTATGCTCAGATGGTGGAAAAAGCCCTCACTGCTGAGGGTGTTGAAGATCAGATATGAAATAAAGGTGTCGCAAGGCATGATGCTCGGAGGATGGTATTTTCCTTCACTGTATCTAACCGAGGTTGTGGCCCCAGTGAGCATAAGAGAAAGGCCCCAGATTCTTTTGTTCCTCCTGGTCCAGATAGGAGGGCACAGGGTGCCTTTGGTGGCCGTCAGGGAGAGGGAGAGAACTGGAGAAGCTACCTAGAGTGTGCACAGTGTAGGCGATGCTATATGGGAGAGTGCAGAGTCAAAGCATGATTTGTCTATGGGAGTGTCAGTCATTTGAGGATAGACTACCCACAAGTCAAGAAAGAGGAACCAAAGAGGAGCGACAACCTCACATCAGCCATAGTGTATACCCTGACTTAGACCGAAGCTAAGGCTAGTCCCTCGGTCGTGACAGGTCAGATTTCTAGTGATGGTTCATCGTTTATTGCATTGATTGATTCAGGAGTTACTCATTCATTTGTATCTACTAGAGTGATAGACCATCTATGTAGACCTTGTGATCTATATACTAGGGGATTTAGAACTTTGTTGCCAACTAGGGAAGTGGTAGTCTCTAGGAGGTGGGTTAGAGCGTTACAAGTGGAGATAGACAGTAGGGAGTTGTCTGTGGATCTGATCGAACTGGTGATGGATGATTTTTATATGATCTTGCGAATGGATTGGTTGGAAAAGTATGGGGTGACGATAGACTGCAAGCGAAGGATGGTAAATTTTGAGCTGGAAGGGGAGGAACCATTTGTGTTTGTGGGTACAGTGAATAGAGCTATGATATCTACATTGAGAGCTAGAGACCTATTGCAAGAAGGTTGCATAAGATTCCTAGAAAACATCGTAGATACGTTTAAGGTTGTTTCAGTTGGCCCCGGAGAGACTAGGTTAGTGTGTGAGTTACCTGATGTGTTTCTAGAAGACTTGCCAGGGTTGCCACCACATCAAGAGATCGAATTTTTCATTGTAGCGTCCCAAATTTGCTAATAAGGCTTAGGGCCTTGATTAGCATGTCGAGAGGGAAATAATTGATTTAATTGTGCTAATATGTGAATTTAATGATTATGTGATTAGAAATGCATGTTTAGGTGAATTACATATGCATGTGGGCCCCATCTGGCTATTAGGGGTGTTTACCCAAAAAGCGGCTGCTGATGACGTGGCAATGATTTCTCACACGTGATTGACACGTGGCAGAAGTGTTGTTCGACTATTGACCAGAGGCACATTGCTTCGTCAGGGCTTAACTTTTAGATACGACCAGGCTAGTCGTATAATTTGATTTGTTTCCTTCTAAGAATGTAATCTTATAATAATTGCATTGAATATTTCCTCATTATTACCTTGATACGCGGTTATTAAGAAAAGATATGGCCCATTTGCCCATGTAACCCTCCTTGAGCCTATAAATATGCATGACGTGGCTATTAGGGGTGTTTACCCAAACCTTGAGATTCAATATTAATAATAGCACTAAGTGGACGTAGGTCATTACCATTCTTTGGGGCCGAACCACTATAAATCCTTGGTGTTTTCTTCTTTTCCATTGGATTATCTTTCTTAATTGTCGTTTTATCTTTTGTCGTACATTTGACTCAGTGTCGTTGGCCAAATCAAGGGTCAACATTCTGGTGCTTTCATTGAGAGTTTGACAAAAAACTGTGAGAAAATCTAATGACGAAAACATCCAAGAAGACTGGACAGGCCGCTGGCGCTGCACCATCCCAACCTCCTCCCCAAATGTGGCCGAGAATGAACCATATTTGGAGTTTGATGAGGAGGAGTTAGATTCTGAAGCACTGAGGGCAACGCTAGGAGTGCTGTAAGATGTGTTGGCTAATCTGAGGTCCAATCAAGAGAGTGCTGCGGAGACGATGGCGCTGCAGCAAAGAGAATTAGAACGCCAGCGCTAGGAGCTAAGTGAGTGGCTGGCGGAAATGGATCGTCGGCAGAGGGATGCCATGGTCACCCTTGAAGCAGCCATCTAATTGGCTAGGATTCAGGCTGTGGCAACCTCCCAGCCAGATCAGCCACCGAATGCGCCACCTCAAAGAGGTCCCAATCCAAGCCCTCCGCTCCAGCTAGCAAGCCCTCAAAGGCTGGAGTAACCGCCTGTGGCTCAGGATGATGTCCTACCTAAGGATCCTGAGCAGCAGCCTCCATCTCAGGCTAGTCGAGGCAATCCCCAGCGCCCGAGGCAGACTAGGGCCAGGTAACTGCCCCGCAGCCCTAGACGCCCCGGGGATGAAGAGCCAAATCTACCGAGCAGGGGGCAGCGTCACTACAAAAAAAAAATCTTTTAATAACACCGAAATGTGTTATCAAAACATACCATAACACTTTTGGATAAGATCGACTATGTTATCGTAGGTCAGGGTACTTTACATAACACTTTATCATTGTTATACAGATGTGTTATTATACTGTCAACGATAACACACTTTCTGTGTTATTTTAATATGTAGATAAGTGTTTAATTATGTTATTTATAGTCGATTATATAACACATTTCAATACTTATAAATTTGTGTTATACTACACTTTAGTATAACACATTTTTTGTGTTATACTACACTTTAGTATAACACATTATTTGTGTTATATAATGAAGTTTGCATAACACAATTCTTTGCATAAAAAGTGTTATTGTAATAGATATTATAACACAATTTTCGTATTATTGTTATATTTAGATATGTTTAAATTCTCATTATATATTTTATTTATATAACACTAATTTATTCTATTATATTTTAATTTTTTTTTATATAATTAAAATTAGTTGTCTAATATATACTAGCATCATCAAATGAACTTGATTTTCAAATAACAAAAAGTAAGAACATTCAACATTGTATTAACAATCTACAAATTAGTTTAAAACATTCAACACTGTCATCAACAACAAAATGTTCTTTAAGTATTCAAGGAATCTAAAAGTTACTACTTTCAACACAAAGAAATAAACAAAATTACTACTTTCAAGGGGTCTTAAGTATCCTTTTCTACTTCGCTTGTCACATCTGCAAAATAAACAAAGAAATATTTTATTGTTATTATCTAGCATCACAAATTACTTCAAGAAAAATGCTATGGAAATTATATCCAAGAAAGGACACCACATACAAAATAATGAATTCACAACTACACCAAAGCAAACAAAGAAACCAAACACTAAATTATAAGACATTGGTTATTTTTTTAGTATGAAAATGTACCTCTTGGAATAACTTTTTTAGAAGGCCATGCAACTGTGGAACCAACTGCTTCTTGTATTGTAAGCATCGCATGATTAGGACGAAATAAGTAAGATTCTGGTACAATATCAACATCAACCCTTACTCACATAAAGTCTCGTCCAAGAGGCTTTCCATGTACAGTTATCTTTGGATCCATCTTTTATCCATCTCCAATGAATTTGAATTTGATGTTGTTCTCTTTATAAAATCTTGTTTTTTTTCTGGGTTTAACAACTATTACACAAGACAATCACATTATTTGCGGTTGTAATTTCAGGGTCATGACAAGGTCATTAACACACATGCTTTTAAAAAAAACATGCCTTGGTTGAATTTTAGGTCATCTTAAAAGAGAATTTCAGGTCATACCAGTTAAAAAGATCCTTTTCTTCAGCTAAATATCCTATATTTGCTATTTATCCTATGAATGATTAAAAATGGAAGAATTCCTTTATTGTTTTGGGGTTAGTTGCAGAAAAAGAAGAAGAAAAGAAAGGTCATTAAGTCAATGTTGTTTAATAGAGAAGTTGACCATATTGTTATTTTCGACCTCAATTGTTTTGTGGGTTGTAAATATATCAATTGAAAGGCCTAGTGGGCACTGGCCCTTTTAATTTGATTAAGAAAAAAAAGGATATTATGTCTAGTGGGCAGCAGACTCTACATCATGTGCTCTTAAGAACTTGTTCCTTGAGAGTATAATATGATTAATTCAGTCTTTTAAATCTGTAAAAATAATTGGTTATATGATCCAAATGGTGGTAACCAACCAAAATGAAAAGACATTGATCTCTTTTGTTTTTTTTGTTATTATATTTTTGCTCAAGATTATTATTATATTTCTTAGTATTTAGAGTGGTCCCCTCCAAAATTCCATTGCCATGTTAGCAGCTTGTGGAGTGTGTAGTGTGGAGTGTGGACTATTTTTGTATGATAGAATAGATCACATGAAGAATGAGAATGTTAGCCTCATCACCATCTTTTCTGTTATAAACAAAAATATTTAACCTTTCAGTATCATCAATGGTCAGACTTAGATTTTTGTCTTTGTATAATATTCCATCTATGATCTCTGATTTCTCTTCCTATTTTTTATTTTTATGAGCAAGAATATAAATGGTGGTAAAGTTTTACTTGGATTATGGTGAACCTATTTTCTTACATATGTACTAATTTTAGCATATTATTATTTACTTGTTTCAAATAAAAAGAAATGGCTGACCCAGAAACTTGTTGTTGAAATCATTTTCCTTTCAATGAATAAGAAGCAATCTTTAGAAAAAGATAAACGTTCCCTGACCCTAAACATTACCAAATATTGGACTGCTTTTAAATACAAAAAATTTCAAAGATATATTGTTTTTAACAAAACATTACCAAATGAGCATGCATTTAAACATCATTTTTAACAAAACAAGTGTCATATATCTCACAATTCAGGGCCAATTTAAGAAGCATACATAGCCATCTGTTTGTTAATGTGACCATTTTCTGTTAGTATACATTATAAATTCAATCTATTGTACTCACTTTGTTTGGACCTACTTATAGGCTATATAGATAATCATAATACACCATACCATCATATGGCTAAGTACTTTCAGATTTGGGTTATAATTAATTGAAGAAATTACACTTTTTAGTTGTAATTTTATTCCACCATACCATCATATTCTTACCAGTTTTTTTTCCCTCTAGTCTTGGCAGTTTTCCCTCTACGAGCTAATTACTCTCTTGAATATATAAAAGCATTTCATTTCTTGGTTTTCTTTTAAATTATGGCTTTCTATTTTCTGTTATACTAATCATATCAGCCCCTGTTTCTTATGGAATGAGCATGAATGTTGATTTTTAGGAATATATTTTGGTTTGGTTTAGCAGTCTATTGCGAAACTGCCTCAAAGTTCTTACTTAAGGAACTTCAGACTTTTTGACTGTTTTTAATTTGTAGGAAGTGCTTGTGTGTTTGATTCTGCAGTAAAAGGAAGTTTCAACAATGAACAAGGGTAAGATTTTCAAGCTAGCAAAGGGGTTCTGTGGGGTACACTATCTAATACTTGTTTCATAGATTTGTAATTTTGAGTAAGATTTTATATTATATTCTCTGTCTATACACGATTGTAAGGGATTGCTGATGATTTTGGTCTTCTTATTATGCAAGTTTTGTAGTATTGATCTCAGAATGAATCCTGCTCTATGTCTTAGTTCTGTATTCAGTTTCTTTTAACTAAAAACTATACAAATAGTTTAGTTAATGCTCTCCTTCAGCTGCACTAAAGAATTAGAGAAGGATTCATTTTGAGATCAATATTAATGATAATAAATAGTAAAATATTGTGTACAATGTCTGAATGTGTAAATTACTTTTGTTTTTGTGGCTTGAAAAGCTTGTTTGCATTTTATTATGGAGATTTATGTTGAAATCAGTAAGGCAGAGTCAGTTTCACTTATTTTAGATAGAATTTCCTTTGTTTGAAAACCTTATAGTAGTTTTTTAGGAACCAAAATCTAGAGAGAACTACTGAAATTCCTCATTATTAATTAATAGCCAGTGCTGGTATAGACCAAAACCTTAAACATTACAAGGTTGAGTTAGATTGAGGGGATCCCCTTTCCCAAAGATTGCCAAATTCTTCTCTAAGTAAATCTCACTCTCTATCTACAATATCTTCCCAACCTAACAGCCCAGACAACTCTTAACACAAGTCTACAATATCTACTCAAGAGATTCTAGTGTTTTTTTTTTTTAATTTAAAAATCAGATTCTAAAATGGTAGCCACTAACTATTTGGGTTTGGATCAAAGACAAGATTTTAACTTGGGTTATGGCAATTAAATCTAATATATACATATGGAAATAATGAAAACAATATGACTAAATGCAAAATCTAATCTATACATATAATGAAAATCTAATCTATACATATAAAAGCTTACCTAACCATCTATCAATACCAAGTCAAAAAATTCAAACAACACACAATAAGTTTTCTTCCTTATATCACCGCAGCACACAAACAAATTTTCGAGAACCTACTTCTCTAATACACACAAGTTTTCAACCTTCCGTTATCACCGCAGCACACAATTTTAATCTCAGAACCTACTTCTCTATGGATGAATATTTAAGATATTCAAACTCCTCTAACATTTTTAAGATATTAATAATAAGATTTAAAAGAACAAATTCCGTACCTCTTGCAAATTAACTTTGCAATGCTCCTTGCCAATTCGATCCACAACCGAAAGAATATAATCTATACCTAAAAGATTAATACAAAATTAAAATTTGTCAATAGATATTAAAACAGCCTTTGAAATCCAAAATTTATCTAATTCGATCTTAAAATTTGGGGAAAAAATATATACACACATTAATGCATGTGCCTCTAGAGCGTTATATTAATGCATGCATGCCTTGTAGAAATTGAGTATCTCTATGAAATTGTTGAATTTGAAGCTGAAATTTGCCAAGATTGTGGCATTATTAATTCAAATTGTCTTGTCTTAGCTAGTTTTGTTAATGTGGATTTCAAATTGTTATAAAGATGATGTTAGTAATGACATTAGTCTGGACCACTACTACTGAATATATTTGGTCCACCTTTTCGGTATGAGATAAGTTTAAATTAGCATATTAAATATATCAAAACGTTAACTTTTACTTTCTTTTCTTTTCCATTTTTCTCTTATAAACAAGTAAAAAAGTATCAAAAAGCAGAAGAAGCAAGTACAAGAACTTCAAAAGTTTAAGAAGGAAAAAACTACAAAGTACACACTACGTATTCTCGTGATTGATTAACATGTGTGTTGCTTTGATTTCTCGCATGGAAAACAATAATATCAAATTAAAAGTACCAAATTTTTCCGATATCTAGAGTCCTACCAATCCATCGTCATCTGTATTATCTTGATCAATCACATTAAAAGTAGCCCAGAAAGAGACCAATAAATGGCTAGTTGTGACTATTGCCTATTGTGATTCTCACTAATTATAGTTTCTTCTGAAGAACACTTCTCTGGCCACTAATACATCCACTATAAACAAGTTTAAAGCTAGACCATTGCAAAATGTAACTCCTTATTAAAACAAGGGTTTATATTATTTTTTAGTCCCACAATATTTCTTAAATCCTAGTTTGATAGAGAAATTACTACTGATAGAGAAATTGAGTAGTAAAAAGTAATATCAATGACATGGTTTCAATTCTAGGTGGCACTAATGGGAAAATGTGGATTGACCAACTAATTACAAAGAGCAATAGGAATGAATATAATCCGTCTTATTAATCTGAACCATACAAAGACAAATGTTGCTTCTAAATAAAGATCGATACACAAAGAAAAACTAGTCCAAATTACCTTGTAAGTATTTACTCCATCATCAACTGCTCTTTCAATGTCATCTAAAATGCTATCTGTGCTTCCTCGCAATAAAACAGTGGTTACGGAGTTCCCACCTTCTTCATTCTTCACAACAATGACCTATATTTACATTATGGGAAATGTTAATGAGATTAAAAGGAAAAATAAATAATAAAAACAACAGGAACAAAATACCCAAGGGTGGTAGCTCAAACAATTAGCCTTTGGTTTGCTCACACAAAGTCTGAAGTTCGAGTCACACCCGGATACTTATATTGCAATTGTTATCGTTTCCTGATCCACAAAATATTTATGCACCCTAGCACCACCAATTTCTTCTACTGAAACTGAATCAACATGTCCCAGGTCATCTGGGTTTGGCTTGCTAAGCTTTAACTGTAACACAAATAAGAATATTGTTAGAGAGTTTTGGAAAAAATTCAAAAAAATTGAGTACTATTAAATGCTAGCTGACTTACCATAGCAACAGCACCAGTAGTGCGGCAAAATCGTCTTAATTCAAATTTTGAACTAATTTTCAAAACCATAAGCCTGCAAGGAAAAAGTCCCAAATTAAATTATCAGATATGCTAAGAAAAATCTTAATAGAATAATAAAAACTTGAAATTTTTTGACAGATTTCATAAAAGATCAAAAGCATTTAGATATGTATAACAGTCACAAGTATGTTTTGAAAATTAGTAAGTTAATTAATAAAAAAACACAATAGAAGGTGTTATACTTGTAGCGCTCATAGAAATGAAGTGCCATCTCCCCAAATGCTGCTCCACTAACAATTACTTTGGCACCGGAATCAACAACTGCCTTTATAAGCTCCTCAACTTTAGCTTCTTCAGTTTTCGCATAATTTTCTAGCTACAAGATATTAAAAAAACTATGAGAACTACTTAAAGGCACATAATACATAAAAATGTCAAGGATAACATAACAAGCCAAGATATTAAGAAGCAATTTTATATCAACTGGAGCAAGAACAAAGCAGAACAGTATTCTCACGATGGTGTCATTTGGCATTCCTGAGTCAGGAATACCCACCAATATCATGGGAAAGAATAGAATTGCAAGCCCAAAACTGTCCAGCAAGAAAAGCTTTTCTTTTTTAATTCATCATTCATTAAGGAGAAAATATGAACTAAACAACCAAAAGAACCCAGAAAAATGGATGCCACAAAACATTAATATGAGATGAAGGAAAATTTTGCACAATACATTAGTTACGTGGAGGATCAAAATTAGGCACAACAACAAAGGCATTGACAGACAGGCAACTGCAAGTGCATGCAAATAAAAAGCAAGAAATAAAGAAAATAAAACAGAAAATAACTGCTAAGTATATTGGCTACCTCGTGAATAAGCAAGCCAGAATAAGAAGAGAAACGTTCATATAACAACAAGCAAAAAATATCCATTTCAGAATTTTACCTGGTCAGCACTATGAATTAGAACTATTCCTTTTGTCTCAGTTGTAGAGGTATCCACACCACCAACAAATACAGCAACTTGAATGAAGTAGGTATAATAGAACATACAAGCTTAAAAAGGTAGACATGCTATTTCACATAAAAAAAATACAAGTATTAAAAAAAATTGTTGGGTTAAAAAGCTACTAATTACTATAGAAGTCCGAAAGGAATATTAATAATAAGTAGCTACCAATATACTTGTAAAAAAAAGAAAAAAAAAGTAGCTTAAAAAGCAGTACATAAGACCCTACTTCTGAATGTTGTACCAAAAATCAGCAAAAATCTAAAAAAAATCTATTGAGACAATTTTAATCAAAGGAAAAAAAATTGCAAGCATAGGATGAAATAGCCTTCTCAGCATCATTTAACATGAAAATAAACTCCCCACCATTTCTTAATGCAATTTTTAAATTTTCAACAAACCAGATTATGGAATCCTAAAGAGTGGGAAACAAGATCCCCTTTTAGTAATACAACCAAAATTGTATAAAATTTAGCTAATCTAATTTTCAAATAATAGAATTGAAGACACTCTATATATGACAATTATGAGGCACTAGACAAGGAAACGTGAAATGGGGTAAGAGGTTATCTTAAATACCTTTGATCTTACTTGGAATTTAATACATAATTAGCTATTATATCTTATGAGACACAATCTGTATTAGATATATTATATCTTCTCTGCAATATAATCCATTACATACTAAGTAATAATAACACAAACATCCCCACCCAATCAATATCATAAATATCAGATTTCACATAAAAAAATTCAATAAAATGTATCAGCTATTCAACATTGTTGCTATTAGTCTCACATACCATCAATCCAAGTTCTGAAGTAGTGTTAGAAACATGCTCACCAAACTTAGCGTTTGTAGCAGCTACACAAAAACCTAAACAACAAAACATCACCAAACAGAGAGCTAAACATCAACAGAACTAAACAGCAAAAACCTACAAAGTAGTAATAAAAATAAGCCTCTTTATCAGCCTCTTTATGTGTATATATACCTATTGTAATTCTAGCTCAAACCAGAAGAAGCAGCAACAGCAGAAGAGAATGATTCACTATTATCAACCTCTTTATGTGTATATATACCTCTTGTAATTCACTATCCAAGAACAAGTTTAAGGATTTGGAATGCAATATTAATGAGAAAGACTTAATCAAATCAAAGAGGTCTGGAGTAGTAATCGAAAATCATGAATATAAGAAATCACAAAATCATATTATCTATTTTTGTGTGAAATATATATGTTCTGAACTGTCTAAACATATGTGTGTATTTTTGTACCACTCCCAAGTTCAAAAGTAAGAAATAGTTTACTTTTTCCATGTGAAATATATATGTTTTGAACGGTAAAATACAATCCGAATTTTCTGTATATATTCTTGCTAACCTGGGGGCCACATCAGAAGAAGTTTGATATTCCAAGCAACAGTTTAGACTACCAAAAGTCACTATTTCTGAAATGCATAAGAGAGGGCCTATTAAACGTATAGTCATGATCATGAACATTAAATATATATAATCTACCAGTCACTTTAAATGTATATATAATCTACTCTACCTTATGTCAAGTGTTTAATAGTTTACACTATTACCAACAAATTACATGAACATTACATAAAATTTCAATAAAATACGCAATTCTACCTCTACATAGAACTCATCCTCACAAGTTTATGCAAATAATAAACTAAGCAACAGCTTTAAAAGAAAAAGAAAAACTCTACATAGCTAGTTGTGAAACCAAATCAACATAATCTCAAATACATTTCACAAATCTCACTTCAGAATTTCAGAATAAGACAATTTAGTATAAAATATTTAGGTGCACCACATAATGATTAATGGCAATCTAAAGACAATACAATGACATACTCACATAGCAAAATATATCAAACATTCATGAACATTAAAGAGATTAAACTTACGGGTTCAACTTCTTCAAGAACACGAAGTTGTGATTGCTCATTGGCAAGAAGGTGAACAATATGTTTGAGCAAAAACTCTTTTCCTCTTAACTGTCTTTCTCTCCAACCTGGAAAAAGTAATCAATAAATAGATCAATATGATGGCCATGAAAGAAAAACTGAGAAAATACCTTTAACACCAAAGATAAAGGGCTGGCCAAAAAAATAGAGGAATATACAAATCAAACTTTTCCTAATAGTTAAAGGAAGGTTTTCAAATTAGTAATAAACCAAGGGACAAAAATAAACAAAAGGAGAAAATTGAAAGTCACATTCACATAATTATGTTTTTCTCCTTATAGGTAGATTAGAAAATAAAACTACAGTATTAGCATAAACAGAAAAAAAAGCAAATAAATAAAAGTGCCATCTATTTGAGTTCAAATGGGTGAAATACTTACTCGCCCAAGTCTCCACTGAAAGCCCCAGTCTCCCTTAAATTCAACTCTTCTTCTTGTAACTTTTCCACGTCATTCTGCTCTCGATAGAGTTTGTAGAAATCTTGCAAAAGAGCAATGTCTTGGCTTCTATCTATAACTCCTCCCTCCTTTTTTGCAAGTTTTTGCTAAAATTTTGGAAACAATAAAAAGTAAATATATGGCAAATATAATATTATTGTCGAAGTGTATAGAATGCAAAACAAACAGACTAAAAATCTGGAAGTGAAGTTTATCCATTTCAAACTAAGCACACACCTTAACGACAGACATCAATCCAGTTTTAAATTGTAAAACTCCTCTTCCTTCACTTAAATTGAAATTTATATACTTGAAAAAAGAAAACTAAAAAATGCCTGAAAGGCCTCCAAAAGCAAGCAAAATTATCCCCGCCGTTACAAGAATGACATTACCCAATTAAACAAAATACAAGTATATTACGGCAACCAAAAGTATATGGAGTACCTAATAATACTAACAAATATGCATTTATGCGTATATCTTCTTGCAGAGATAAAAGAAACCAGATTATTAGCCGATATGCCAAGTATGCTGAGTGTTTAGGGCCTTACTGATGATATTCCCATGATATTTAGAAACAAGCCAGATCTCAAAGACAAGGCTAAAGCCTCAAAAGTACCAATCATAACAGCTAGCAGTAAAGTTGTGGACACAGATGGTAATTGTTTTCTTTCTGCTATTACATCAAAAGGTCTACTACCATTGCTACTGTTGTTTAGAAAGTGCGTCTCTGCATAGCAATCAGTTCAAAAAATAGAAGGATAGTTATTTCTATCTCAATCTTTAATTTGGAACAATACTTTTCTATAAAATAATAAATTACAAGGGCATTGAATTTACCTGAAGCAGAAGAATTATTTTCACTTCTTGAAATGTCTTCAGCAACAAAAGAAGTGTCAACACTGAGAAGAGGAATATTAAATAGCTTTGAAATCTATTTAAAGATGTTCACAGAAACACCAGCTGAACCCAACTCCAGAGAGCCTAAGAAAAAAGGAAAATGCAGAACATAAGGAATAGTCAAGATATCACCTAGAGTAGACCTAAGGATATCTATAAATTCACTCTTGAGACTAAAAGCATTAAGAATTTTACTACAAAGAATTAAGAACAAAATTCCAAAACCATAGAGGAGAAGAAAAACAGTCAGATGAAATCAAAATCTCAAGCAATCTAGAGGTAGTGAGAATCTTAAACGAATCAATGAATCATACCTAATCTACCAATGTAAATAGTCTCCATAAGCTGTGCTAAAGGATCAAGTGCTTGCCCTGCAATAGCAGGTATAGAAAGCATCATTATCTCACGCTTGACATCCGGAGAATGTAATACAACGCTAGGAACTTCTGCCAATTCACTATCATAAAGAGACGAGAACCATTGATGAGTCAAGAAAATGTGTATAAAATGCAGCAGACTTGAAAATTTCATAAAAATAAAAACATATAACACATCAAGTAGTAGTCTTACGAAGCACCATTGCCTCCACCGTCAAGAGAACTCTCATCTTTAAAAACCAATCTTTCATCAATCTCAGATGAACTGGCGCCACTATCTGAACTCCTCTGACTATTGACCACGGGGAAACAATTCTTTCTACTATGGGTCACCAACGGATTGAAACATTGTCTGTGCCTTCTGACCAAATAGCAGCCCCCAACAATATCTACATGGCCTAACTTCTGCCTACTAGTAAAAGCAATAATCAATAAAAGCCAAAAGAATCCAAAGTTTGAAACTTTCGAACACACTACTTCCATGTCCAAATATTTTTTCTGGTAACAGAACAAAAAAGTGAGCAACCACTAGCCAAGTGAGATCAGATTCTTATATGTTTATTTTGTATCTTATAGGTACACATGTATATTATAGTGTTCAACCAAACCAATGTATATTTCGGGTGGCAAAAATCCAATTGTAAACTGCCCAACTGATCTTAGTTTTTTCTAGTGTGTAAAAATGAGATTGATTACAAAGATCATGACATATATATATATATATTCTCTGAGACATTCTTACTATTCCAACAAACAATCATTTAAAATATGCTTATAATTCTCTGAGACATTTTGTGAAACAAACAATAAGTTCAAAACATCAAATATTCTTAATATTCTCTGACACATTTTGCCAAACACTTGTGTGCTTTAAAAATGAAAAGCTGAGCAAAATAAAAGATTTGAAACCAAATGTCCAAATGAATCTTCTCAAGTGGAAACAAGATATTAAGAAATATATAAACCAGTAACCACATCAATTACTCACAAAAATATAAAGTATAAACCCACTGCTCAATTCTATATTATCTATTTCGGCATTCAATCTTCTCAATAATAACTATTTCAGCTTTCAATCATTTCGATAATAACAATTAAAAAGTTGAATACAAAGAAAGAAGAGAGCTGACAGAACCTGTTGGAGGAGTCCCTTCCTGTGCTGCTGCTAGTCAGAGAGAGCGAGGTGAGAGCCTGTTCGAGAAGTCGCCGTCGGTGGGTGCTCTGCTTCCTCCGCTGCTCGGCTTGCTGGACTGTCTGTTGCCGAGAAATATGGAGAGAGTGTGAGACCAGAGGTCGGGGGAGGCCGGAGGTAGAGAGAAAGACACGAGAGGGAAACAGAAAATCAAACAACCCCATTAGATTTATTCCCAAATTAAGCTCGATTAGCATAAAAAACCAATGACCCAAATCAATAACACCTAAAACTATATATTCTTACCTAGCATGCCAAGACCGAAGAGGAGTGAAACAACCCAACGAATGGAACCCTACTGACAGAGAGATAGAGAAAGATGAGAGAGAGATGGAGGAGATATGAGGGATGGAGGCTGAGATTTGAGGGATGGAGAAGATGTGAGCTCAGATTTGAAGCAGGGATGATGAAACCGAAGATAGAGTTCAAACTTTGCTTAGCCGAAGAACAAAATGGTGAGTCCGAAATTGGTGTGATTTTTTCTGAAAAAAAATGTACAAGTGGCAGGCTCCCAAAATATTACTGCCTTTTTCATTTGCTACATATATAACATTTACCATAATACTTTTTCATTTCTATTATATTCATGTGTTATGGAAATGGGTATTTGGTGTAGTGTGTCCTTCTACAAACAGGAGGAACACCGAGTCAGGGGCCCCCAACGGCATAACAATGTACGGGGCCCCAACGACCAGTCCAGGCCTCCCCCTGACGCTCGGGAAATTCCAGCCTGAGGAGGAAATAGCGTGAACAGCCGGTCACGCCGTAGTCAGCCACAATTCAGAGATGACCATGACTATAATGAAGCTGATTCCGGCAGAAGAAATGTTGGTTGGAGAAATGAGGAAAGAGGTGGAGGCAGAAGCCCCCACCTATAGAAAATAGGCCAGCTAGCCACAACGCTGGGGGGCAACCCAGGCAGCAGAATGTCTTTAGTCGGCTAGGAGCTAGCGAGCAGAGACGTAGAGACGATGATTTAAGGGACGTACTTAACGACTGCCGTGAGAGGCACGACGAGTACGCTCCCCCGGCACCAGTGGCCCCAGCAGTCCCAGAAGTTGTTCAGGCTCAGATTGATGCTCTGAACCAGGCGGTATAGTAACTGGTCGGGGGACGAACGTCCCATATCGAGTACGATAGGAGGAGGGGCACTCCCTTTGTACAAAGGATTGTTGTGGCTGAAACCCCCAGTAAGTTCAAGATGCCAACATTGTCGAACTTTGATGGGTACCGAGACCCGGTATCTCACGTTAATAAGTTTGAGATACAAATGGATATACAGAAAGTGTTGGAAGATGCCCGCTGTCGGATCTTTCCATTGACACTGTCTGACACCACCCAAGAGTGGTTCTCCAAGTTCCCTCCTGCTAGTATAGTATCTTGGGAAATTTTCATGAAGGAATTTTACAAACAGTTCTACGCGGGTCGTGTACACCCCACAGAGGCCAACCAGCTGGTCAAGATACGCTAGAAAGAAGGAGAGCCCTTAAAAGAATATGTCCAACGCTTCATGCGAGCAGCAGCTGGAGCTAAGACAGTGGGCGATGAAGGTAAGATGATGGCTCTAACTGCTGGGGTTAGGCGCCATTCAACCATCTAGAGTAGCCTCAGAAAGAATGGGGTAAGAAGTACCCAAGAGCTTTTGGATCGGGCTGATCAATATATCAAGCTCGAAGACAGGATTTCCAACGAAGGGAAATCGCAAACAAAAGACAAGGGGCCCAAGGAAGAACTCGCCAAAGTCGCCAACGGGTCGAAAAAGCCCAATGGCAACGGCAACGGTAATGGGAATGGCAGTGGTAGGAATGGTGGAAAGCGGGCGAACAATGAACCCTCAGCTTATGAGAGTAAACGCCCCAAAGGCAATCGATACGAGCCAAGATTCACCAACTACATGACCCTTGTCGAAAGCCGAGCTAAAGTCAACCAGGCGACCAGCTCAAGCGTGCCTTACAAACGACCCACATCTATAAGGAAAGATATCTCCAAGAGAGATACGACAAAGTTCTATCGTTTTCACAACGACTACGGGCATGGCACCAATGAATGTAACCAGTTGAAAGATGAGATTGAGTTCCTGATCAGGCAGGGACATTTAAGAAGATATGTGCGAGCCGTAGGAGGGTCTTAGTGAGAGGCTCAAGGTGGCAACGAGCAGGCACCTGCACTCCAATGCTAGCCACCTCTATAACCAGCTCCTATGGCAGGCACTTTATTCACCATCTGCGGAGGCCCACATCTTGCAGGAGACAGTGGGAAGGCAAGGGAACAATACGCTAGAACCCTACGCCACGAATATGACATCGAGATGATGAGTGTGGAGGATTAAGCACCGAAAAAGGCTCGAATAGAGGAGGAATTGATAACCTTCTCTGAAGACGACGCCCAGCACATGCGATTCCCACACTCCGATTCGCTGGTCGTAGATGTACAAATTTCCAACATGATGGTGAAGAGGGTGTTGGTCGACATAGGAAGTTCGGTCAACATCCTGTACAAGTCTTCACTGGAAAGAGTGAAGTTGTTCATCAAAGACCTAGAGCCATGCAACCAAACCATTTATGGTTTTTTCGGTGAAGGGCTCGCCCCAACAAGGTCGATTAGGCTTCCAGTTACAGCAGGTACCACACCTGATAATAGTTCATTACTCACTACTTTCATAGTAGTTGATTGTCCTTTAGCATACAATGCTGTAATTGGGAGGCCAATTCTGGTTGACCTACGGGCCGTCACTTCAAAATGGCACCTTGCCATGAAATTCCCAATAGACACAGGGGTAGGATGCGTATTGGAAAATCAATGGGAAGCAAGGGAGTGCTACAACGCCTCGATCACCAAGGCAAAGAAGGGTGTATCGAGAGATGTTCCCAGAAAAGAGTTGCAAGTGGCAATTGATGCTCAGGCCCACTCAGGTGATAATGTCACCAAATAGGGCGTTGCCCAAAGTGAGGATAGAGACTTGGATCCTCACTTTGGGGATTATGATGAAGAAATAGGACCCATCGAGGACCTTGAAGAGGTCCAACTCGATGAAGAAAATCCGACCAGGCTTGTGAAAGTCAGTAAAATCTTAGAGACAACAACAAAACAAGCACTGGTGGAGTTTTTAAGGAGGAACCAGGAAGTCTTTGCCTGGTCGCACAAAGACATGGTCGGAATAGACCCTGCAGTCATAAGTCATGTCCTAAACATCGACAAGAGTTTTCCAACGGTGCAACAAAAAAGAAGGCTGCTCGACAAAGATAGATCAAAGGCATTAAAAGAAGAAGTCAAAAAGCTGAAGGAGAATGTATTCATTGGGGTGGCGTTTTATCCATCGTGGGTCTCTAATCCCGTACTAGTTCCCAAGCCAAATGGAAAGTGGTGCACGTGCGTGGATTTCATAGACCTTAATAAAGCCTGCCCCAAAGATTCTTTCCCACTCCCAAGAATTGACCAGCTGGTCGATGCCACTGCAGGGCATGAGATTCTCTCATTCATGGATGCATACTCCGGGTATAATTAGATTAGCATGCATCCCCCTGATGAGGATCACACTAGATTTCAGACTGATATGGGGCTTTACTATTACAAAGTAATGCCTTTTGGTTTGAAAAACACTGGTTCGACTTACTAGCGACTAGTCAACCACATGTTTAAAGACCTGATCGGCACAAACATGGAGGTCTACGTCGACGACATCCTAGTCAAGTCGAAAAAGTCAGAAGGGCATATAAAGGATTTGTAGGAGTGCTTCAACGTCTTGAACAAATATAAAATGAAGTTGAATCTCCTTAAATGCTCCTTCGGAGTAGGATCAGGGAAGTTCTTGGGATTTATAGTTAACTCAAGAGGACTTGAAGCCAATCCCGAGAAAATTAAAGCCCCGATCGATATGAAATCGCTAGCAAAGATTAAGGACGTTCAAAGTTTAACCGGAAGAATTGCCGCTCTCAGTAGATTCATTTCGAAGTCAACGGACAAGTGTGTTCCATTTTTTAATCTACTTAGAGGCAACAAAAAGTTTGAATGGACGGAGGAGTGTGAGTAGGCTTTTCAAGCATTGAAAACTCATATGGCGCAACCACCCATCTTGTCAAAGACGGTCGATAAGGAAACTTTGTTCATCTACCTGGCGATCACGGAATATGCTGCTAGTACCGTTTTAGTAAAGGAGGAAGGAGGCGTGCTGAATGTTGTTTATTATGTAAGCAAGAGGCTAATTGGGGCGGAGCTGTGGTACCCACCTATTGAAAAGTTAGCCTATTGCTTAATTTTGGCCTCTAGGAAGTTGCGGCCTTACTTTCAAGCTCACCCAATCGCAGTTTTGACCAACCAGACTCTACGGCAAGTCCTGCAAAAACCAGAGGCTGCAGTAGATTGTTAAAATTGGCAGTCAAACTAGGGCAGTTCGATATATCTTACTTGCCATGAGCAACAATAAAAGGGCAAGCCTTGGCTGACTTCATTGCAGAGTTCATTGAACTTCCAGATCGTGAGCAGACTAAAGAGTCTAATGAGCCTGAGTCTCAAAACAAAGCTCCCTTGTGGAAATTATTTACAGATGGTTCTTCTAACGAGTGCCATGCCGGAGCAGGAGTGATATTGATAACATCAAAAGGGCATCAATTTCACTGCGCAATCAGGTTTGACTTCATTGCTTCTAACAATGAGGTCGAGTATGAAGCATTACTCGCTGGGTTGCGGTTAGCCAGGGACATGAATATAAAGGTGCTCGACATCTACAGTGATTCTTAGCTGGTGGTGAATCATGTCATGGGAGAATACCAGGCGCGAGGTTTAAAGATGGTTGCCTATTTAAACAAAACAAATGATCTATTGGCTCAGTTCGATAAATACACCCTCCAACAAGTACCTCGTGACCAGAATTCCAATGCTGATGCTTTGGCCAAGTTAGCAAGTGCGAAGGATGCTGATACTCTGAATATAGTACTGGTTGAGCGGCTGTCTATTCGAAGCATTTGAGCAGAGGAGACCACTATGGTGATCCAAATGGCAGATACAAGGATGGCGCCATATATAGAGTATCTAACGCAAGGCGTGTTAGCAACGGACATAAACAAAGCTAGGACCCTTCAGCGGCAAGCTGCTAGGTATATCTTGGTTGATGGAATCTTGTACCGAAGGGGATACTCAATGTCACTCCTCAGATGTATTTCAAAATAGAAGGCCAAAGAATTGATGAAAGAGGTACACGAAGGCTTTTGTGGAGACCACGCTGGGGGGCAAAGCTTGTCAAAGAAGATCCTGAGGCAAGGATACTTCTGGCCTACGATGAATGAAGACTCGATGGAGTTTGTATGGAGGTGCGACAAGTGTCAGAGGTTCTCCAAAATCCCACGAGCAGCCCCTAATGAGCTTAAACAGATGCAAAGTTTGTGGCTGTTTGCAGTTTGGGGCGGCGTTAAGTATGCTGTGGTTGCCGTCGACTACTTCACTAAATGGGCCGAAGTCGAGCTGCTTGCAACCATAACGACCAAGAAGGTGCTAGATTTTGTGATCAAAAACATCGTTTGTCACTATGGATTGCCAAGGAAAATTGTCTCGGATAACGGCACCCAGTTCGATAGTGATTTATTCATGGACTTTTGCGAACGGCATGGGATTATCAAGAGCTTTTCTTCAGTCACTCATCCCCAAGAAAATGGATAAGTCAAAGCAGTCAATAAAATGCTAAAGGATACTCTGAAGAAAATACTGGAAGAAGCTAAGGGGGCATGGCAAAAACAATTGCCTGAAGTCCTTTGGTCGACATAACTTCCCACCGAACAGCGACAGGTCATACCCCATTTTCCCTGGCTTATGGGTATGAAGCTATGTTGTCGGTTGAGTTAGATCCGCATTCGCATCACAGAATAACGTACGATCAAGGCTCGAACAACCAACTACTGATGGAATCCCTATACTTAGTTGATGAGAAACGTGAGCAAGCCTAACTCCGAGGAGCTGCGTACCAGCAAAAAGTCACCCGGTATTTCAATTCTAAAGTGCAAGAAAGGAAATTCAATGTTAGATATCTAGTACTTCGAAGAGTTTTCCTAAACACCCGCGACCAAGCTACTGGAGTACTCAGACCTAATTGGGAAGGGCCTTACCAGATTGAAGAAGTCCTCCATCCAGGCACCTACAAACTTGCTCACCTAAATGGAGATCTCATTCCTCGCTATTGGAATGGAGAACACCTGTGCAAGTACTATCAATGAACAATCATTCTTAAAGGATTGGCTTGTATTAATTTTACTTTTTACAAGTTATGAAAAAGGGTAGGTTATTTTATGTGACTAATCGCTTATAAGTGTAAGATCTTTTTTATCACTCGTATAGACACATTTTGTCCATTTATTACGAGAAATATAAGGGACTATGCGCAGCCAGTCATTCTTGCCAATTATTGTATTTTATACAAGTATTTGCTCATTACGTGTGTTGTTTTGCTGTATTACAATTTTAATTATTTTGCTCCGAGCAGTATTTTTTTAATAGGTTTTGGTCAAGCCAAGTGACCAAGGACCTAAAGCTCCTTGATCACTTGGGGGGCACATAAGGTATTTAGTAAGCAAAGCATATCGAATGGTATGTAAACACATGAGCAAAATAAGTGAAAGCATGCTAGGGTACTTAGAGTATTTTTCAAAATTTTGTATTTTGTTAAATCAAACCAAAGTACTATGCTAAGTTCGGTCATGCGAACAAATGTTATAATAAGATGAAAATATATTATAATATCAAAATGGATCCTTTTACACCGCGAGCAGTCGCTGCTCGGATGTAATTGTTCAATTTAATGTAAAAGCTACCCGTGCAGCAATAAATATTCAACTAGAAAATAAAAGTGTCTTTACATCACAACCCGTAGGCCATGTACTTAAAAGATTAAAGAGAAAGAAAAATAGCAAACTACGATGCTAGAGGATCTTGAGGGGTGCCCTGATCGACGACAGTTGTAGCTTCATTGTCCGCCCCGTCCACGCCAGTGGCCAAGGAGATTTCGGGCGAGGCAGGTACCCTTGCTCTCTCTTCTTCCACCAATCGAGCAATGCAGCGGGCTAGCTCAGCATGCCTTGCGTGCTCGGGAAGATAGCTGAAACTAGCCTCTTGGTTGTGTTTCTTGAAGTCATAGAAACACTTAACCATGGCACTCTTGTACCTTTCCAAATTGTTGGCATTAGCTTTTTCAAGCTTCTCGATCCGGCCCTCCAACATTGTATTCTCTTGTCTGCTCTCGGTCAATTCCTCCTCGAGCATTTTAGCCTCATGGTAGTTGACGTGGTTAGACTCCTTGAACTTGTCTCTTTGCTCGATGGCCTTATCTAGAGCAGTCTGCTTCTCCCTTAACTCCTCAGCCAGTTTGTTCTTCTCCTCAAGCACTGCCTCAAGCTATTCAGCATATTTTGCTTCGACAACTTTGAGTTCTTCAACAAGTCGTTTCTCCAAAGGCCTGGACTGCTCAGTGATAGCACCCGAGCAGAGTCGGCCGGTAGTAAGGGTCATCATTGCCTGCGATCAGAGCGAAAGTTAAACTGACTATAGAGTATAAAAGGGTTGTC
Organism: Humulus lupulus; assembly: GCF_963169125.1. Taxonomy (NCBI): domain Eukaryota; kingdom Viridiplantae; phylum Streptophyta; class Magnoliopsida; order Rosales; family Cannabaceae; genus Humulus; species Humulus lupulus. The sequence goes on along the minus strand of NC_084801.1, from coordinate 53,063,474 downwards.
TCTACAGGAAAAGATAACTTACACTGGCAAACTCATTTAATGCGCAGGTTAAGATCTGGTCGATGTTCATCGTCTCCGTCGAATCCATCGCCTCTCGGCAACGTTCGTGCTTCAAAATTTTGGCCACCCTGTCTTTGACCGATTTTAAGGCGCGACTCTATATGTCGCCCCCTGTGGAAGCAGGAGCAGCCTGCTTAGTCTGGTCGGTTGGGGCCGGTGGAGAAGGTGTCAACCTGACAAGAGCAGGAGGAGTTTGTTGCTCGAGAGGAGAAGGAGGTGGTGTTACATTTGTTGAAGGTCCGTCTACCGGAGGTCCTGCAGTACAGGTTTTCTTGGCCTGAGGCGCTTTATTGATTTCCCCAGGATGCCGCTTGCTCGTTTTCTTCTTGCTCGAGGGAGCTTCAAGAGCCTCGAGGGCACTGTATATGTCGAACACATTCTCGAAGTCCATGTCTGTAAGAAAAGAAAATACACGAACAGTGAGATAGTATAAACGATTGAGAATGTTATGTTAGGAAATGAAACAAAGAAAATTGTAAGTGAAATACCCGAGCTATCATTACTAGTCGCTACATTATATACTCTACTAGTGTTACACTCACTCTTTGGCATGAAGAAGTCTGAATCTAAATTGGGAGCGTACTTAAAATTGACGTCCCCGTCAAATAAGTGACAGGGAATTGGCAAACTATCTAAGAGCAAGAGATCACTATCGTTCTCATCTGAAGATTCATCGAGGGGCTCGAGAGGTTCGATGACTTTCTTTTTTCCCTTTCTTGTTGGGGCGGGGGGAGCAGTAGCCTGCGGGGTGCTGGAGGGTTCCCTGATTGTCACTCTAGTCACCCTCCTTGGAAGGGGTTGTGACACATCTGGGTGCTACTCGGGAACCTCTCCACCAGTGGAACTTCACGCTGTTGACTCCCTCACATCCTGGTGAGGGGTCAAAAGGCCGACCAGTCTCAGATTGGCCTCTGTGACCAGCTATTTGACACTTTTCTCTATGTCGGTCATGCTGGCCAGGAGGGCTGATCGGATCTCCATGTCTGGAGTAGGATCTGGTCGCAACCGTGGGCCTGAAACGCACTAAATTTCTAAGGGACATGCAGCAAAAAATTGAAGAAAGATAAACGACCAGTGGTACAAAGACTTTACCTCCTTGTGTGAAGGCCAAATTGTTCGCGACCATGTCAGTCCTCAGGAAGTTCTTCAGATGGTACTTCCCCACATTCGAGATATAAGTGGTGTCAATCAGGAAAGTGCGACCTGTTTCCTGGTGACAGAAGTGGAAAAACCCCGTGTTTTCCGGGTTGGGGTTGGATTTAAGGTCGAACAGATAGTTGACATCATGTGGCATGGGGACGGGCCATTTCTTATGGCTATATAGGATAAAGAGTGCAGCTCTATATCCGTTGGGAGTTATTCGAAAAGGGGCGACCCCGAAGTAATTGGCCACCCCTAGAAAAAAGGATGAAGAGGCAGGATCGTTCTTGCCTCGATGTGGTACCTCGACCAGGCGCTGAAAGCGCCTCCAAGCAAGTTCGCCCATTGGTCTTGAGTGGGTTGGACTAGTGTCACCCCAGGAAGTCCATATTATTTAATATAATTAGCGGTCATCCTGATCGTTACTCGACTAGAAGGGACGACGTACCATTCAACGTCTGGTTGAACGAAGTTTCGAGGCTGAGGGCGAGTTTGAATGTTTGGGTCAGGGATATTTCTTTCCCGACCACTGGTCGAGGGAATTCCAGCCTGAGGAGCAGGCTGATTTGAAGGGTTGGAAGGTTTCTTTTTCTGGGCAGTGGATTTTACTCTACCCATGGCTGGAAGGTTTGACTGAGGTCTATTGGGTGGGGTTCGAGAAAAAGGAATTTATGGTATCAACAGCGACAATTTCTCCTTGTCTTCAAGTAATTGGGCAAGCAAGTCATCATCGATAGGCCTTTCATCTCCCCACGGACCTTGCATGAAAAGCTGCGAATAGAGAAAGGGGGAGGTGAGAACATAAAACCTAAAAATTTGTGTTGAGAGTTAGAATAACGTTGCTCGCGTATAAAAGTTAATCTTTTATACGGCCAGCAGCATTCTAGCGAAAACACTAAGTTTTATACGAGCAGTTTGAAAAACAGATTGAAAAACGGAAGTAAAAAGCTTTTCAGGAAAAAAGTTTTTTCGACTCCGAAGGGGCGGGAAAAACCCAGTTTTTCAACTAGCCTAAAAATTGAATTTTTACTTTGATTTTACGCCCTAAATCTACAATCTCGACTACCAAACTGGCTCCTAACTCCTACAAAACATTACTTCACTACCCTATCAAACATCTATTGATCTACGCACAATCCCCATAACAGTTTCAGCCAAGAACATGCAAAGGTTCAGAGATAAAAATAAGTATGAAACAGTTTTTCATGTCAACTCAAACTACTAAGAAGTTCATGAAACTTACTTAGATGAAGAACGGAGTCTAAACACGGAGTTTGAATGCAAAAGCTTTCGAGTGTCTGGTTGTGAGTTCCTGAGAATTTATGGGCTCTGAAGATGGAAGTTCTTCGAAGTTCTTGGAGAGCAGATGGCAAGTGAAAAGTAAAAATGTGAGTTTGGGGTATTACTTATAGTGACTGCGACATGGTAGAAGAAGTATCATGAATTACCTTTTTAAAAGCATGGGGAAGTGTAATGGCCGTCAGACAAGTTATTGGGAAACCAAAAAGACTTGATTGGATATGATTGATCACTTTTTTGAAGAAAGCACGGGCAGCTCTGACAGATTTTGTGGGGTATTCGAAGGGTCAGTTTCCTAAGTTTAGTTATTGCTGGTCGCAATAAATAAACTTGGGGACAAATTTTTACCCAAAAAATGGCTACTGATGACTTGACACGTGACAGATGTGATGTTCGACTATCGACCAGAGGCACATTGCTTCATAAAGGCTTAACTTTTAGATATGACTAGGCTGGTCGTATAATTTGATTTGTTTCCTTCTAAGATTGTAATCTTATAATAATTGCATTGAATATTTCCTCATTATTACCTTGATACGCAGTTATTAAGGAAAGATATGACCCGTTGGCCCATGTAACCCTCCTTGAGCCTATAAATATGCATAAAATAGCTCAAGGAAGGGACTTTTGATCCCTGAATTTCTTTGTGAAGATAGAGAGAGAAAGAGAGATATAGTGCAATTATCCATCGTTTCATTGTATTTCTTCCAAGGTTTGTGAAACTCAAGAACCCTACTTCTTTGATCATGGCTTTGAGATTCAATAATAATAATAGCACTAAGTGGACGTAGGTCATTACCATTCTTTGGGGCCGAAGCACTATAAATCCTTGGTGTTTTCTTCTTTTCCATTGGATTATCTTTCTTAATTGTTGTTTTATCTTTTGTTGTACATTTGACTCCGTGTCGTTGGCCAAATCAAGGGTCAACAAGGGGCATATTTGTAATTTTAACCAATTGAGGGCATAAATGTGATAAATGTGGATATTGTGTTTGATACCCCGAGTGAATGGTGATATATTTGTGATGCATGTTCTGAGACGGTCCTAGGGAGCAGTTTAGCTAAATAGTCACAAAGGGGACGAATACTCAGCTCGGGAGGAGCCTAGGGGTATTTTGGGAACACAGTTGGTGTTCAGGATTTACCGGGTAGTGGGTAATAATTCAGTAATTTATGGACATGTTGAGATTAACGGGGATTTATAGGAACACTCGAGGACTTAACGGGATGTGGCAAATGACGGGATTGTCCTCAGTGGCATTAAACGGTTGAGGATAGGTTTAGGGGCATTTTGGGACATAGGCAGTTGGGGGATTACACTAAGTTACCACATCATCTTGGAAGTCAAAAGAAAACAAAACAACCAATTTCTCTAGCTTTCTCTCTCTCGGTTCCACCTCTCTTTCTCTTGGAACTTAAGCAAGCTTTTGGGAAAATTCAAGTGGTTGAGGCTATGGATTTGAGGCTGAAGCTTTAGGAAATCTGAATTTTGTGGCAATTGAAATCAGCTCAGGGTTGAATACAATTCAAAGGTAAGCTCTTAGACTTGATCTTCTTGCTGAATTCTTCTAGGATTAGAGGTTTGCATGAGAGTTCAATTCCGAGTTTGATTTTGGGTGTTGATGAGTGTGTGGAGTTGTTTGTTGTTGTGTTATGATGTTTAGGTTATGTGTAAGGGAAGTCTAGGCTTGGTTCTGGGTTGAATTGGTTTTTGAGGTATGAAATTGGGTTTAGGCTCGAGGAAAAACACAGAAAATAGCTAAGATTTATGGGTTTGGGGGCTCGGTTCGCGACCCTGTTCTTTAGGCGCTGCGGCCCGTGTGATTCGAGGAGGCTGGAAAGCCTCTGTCTGCCTAGGCGCGCCGCGACACATGTCCCTCAGTTGATAGGCATTTTGCCTCTAACTTAAGCGCGCTGCGACCCTTAAGGGGGCGAGCCACATCTCAAATGCAAATAAGGGTCGTTTGAGGGTTTTAATCTTAGAAACCCAAATGTTAAGGCTTGGGAAGGGTTCTATTACTCAGTTTGGTAGAATCCAAGGTTCCGGAGGCTAGGTTAATATTCCAAAGTTATTTATTGGTTTAGGACTTGATGGATGATTATTTTGAATGCGTTGTGATTAGGTTTTCAATGAAGCTCGGATTAGAGGACTGTTCTCGGGATCACATTGACTAAAATAGCTCGGGACACAGGTAAGAGAACTATTTGTACCCGTAGAGCTACGTGGTGTGTTGTGTTGTATGTGTTGCTTATAACTGTTATGTCAAACATGTGGTTGTGTCTAATCGGCAAGAGCCGGGAGCAGCAAGAGACAGGAGCGGCAAGAGTCAAAAGCGACAAGGGGCTGGGATCGGTGTTAAGCATGTTGAATGGAGGTCGTTAGGGGGAGACCCTCTAAGGGTGTTGTACATACCCGCTCAGTTAAGACCGCATACTTGATGCCTGAAAGCGCACCCCGAGTGGAGGAGACTGTTGTTGTGATATTGTATTACTAAGATGTTATGCTATTGTGCTTATGTGTTGATATACTGCTATGATGCTATGTTGATGTATTTATGTGCTTTTATGCTGACATGATGTGATGTTGTTGTGTTGTCGTGCCATTGCGTATTTTAATAAAAGTTTGTAGAATGTTTATTGCCTTTGATTAAGTATTTATTTGTTGAGATAAATTGTAGTATGTTGTGCTTTGAGATTCTCTTGCTGGGCCTCGGCTCACGGGTACTCTGTGGTACAGGTAAGGGCAAGGATAATATCGATCAACCAAGAGTTAGAGGGCATGGAGCGGTGCGTACATGTTTGGCCTACCTGGCCGCCACGGCTGGGGCATTTTGAGGAGCGGGTTATAAATGTTGATTTTGTCACTTAGGCCGACTGTAAAGTAACTTTTTGAGTTGTAAATATGTTTCTAAATAGTATTTTTGGGATCTCAATGTAACCATGTCATGATTTAAAGGAATGACCGACCTTTTACCACAAAATCTTATTTAAACGAGTTTACATTTTAATTAACCACACTTTTTGGTCAAACACCTCGATTAGCAATCTAGTGACACATCTTAACATCACATGGTAACGACTATAGGGAAGTAGGGCGCTACAGTCATAGAATTAGCAACAATAGTAGAACCAGTATCGAGGACAACTTATAGAATGGCTCCAGCAGAGTTAAAGGAACTGCAGATTCAGTTGCAGGAATTACTAGATCTAGGATTCATTAGACCCAGATTTTCACTGTGGGTGCTCCAGTGCTGTTTGTCAAGAAGAAGGATGGGTCTGTAAGAATGTGCATCGATTGCCGAGAGCTGAATAAGTTGACTATTAAGAATAAGTACCCACTGCCCAGGATTGACGATTTTTTTGACTAGTTACAAGGGAAGACAATATTTTCTAAGATTGACCTTCGGTCTAGCTACCATTAGCTGAGGATTAAGGAGGAGGACATATGAAAGACTGCATTCCGTAAGAGGTATGGACATTATGAATACTTGGTCATGTCTTTTGGGTTAACCAATGCCCCAGCAGCCTTCATGAATTTAATGAATAGGGTATTCATGGATTATTTTGGATAAGTTTGTAAAAGTATTCATTGATGATATACTGGTGTGCTCCCAATCAGAAAAAGAACATGAGCAACATTTCTTTTTGGTACTACAGAGGTTGAGGGAGCACAAGCTGTAGTCTAAGTTTAGTAAGTGTGAATTTTGGTTACCCCAAGTAACATTTCTGGGCCATGTTGTGAGTAAGTAGGGGATTCTGGTAGACCCAACCAAGACAGAGGCAGAGAGAGAATAACTGAGACCGATTAGTGTACCAGAGGTTAGAAGCTTCCTTGGATTAACAAGGTACTATAGAAGATTCGTTGAGGGATTCTTCATAATAGCAACATCATTGACTGAGCTGACGTGTAAGAAGAAAAATTTTATCTGGACGAAAAGATGTGAGAACAGTTTCAAGGAGTTGAAGTGGCGACTAATCACCGCACCGGTATTGAGTCTTCCATCAGATAGGGAAACGTTTGTGGTGTACTACGACGCTTCGCAAAAGGGTTTGGGTTGTTTGTTGATGCAAGCTAAAAAAGTAATAGCCTACGCGTCTAGACAGTTGAAGGATTATGAACAGAGGTATCCCACTCACGATTTGGAACTGGCAGCGGTGGTATTTGCACTAAAGGTGTGGAGGCATTACCTGTATGGAGAAAAGTGCAAAATATACATTGACCATAAAAAGTTTGAAGTATTTATTCACTCAAAAGGATTTGAATATGCGCCAAAGGCGTTGGCTGGAGTTGGTAAAATATTATGATTGTGAGATTTTGTACCATCCAGAAAAGGACAATGTGGTGGCCGACACATTGAGCCGGAGGGGTCCAGGGTAGTTGGTCAGTTTGATACAGATATCAGAAAAGCTAGCTGAAGAAATGACGAAAGCGGGAATTGAACTAGTAGTTGGTCAGCTAGCCAACAGTACTCTTCAGTCCACACTCATTGAGAGAATCAGAGAGGCGTAGAAGGAGGATCCTCGGTTGAGGAAGCAAATGGATAATGTCTTAGCTAGATTTGCTAAATACTTTTCTATTTCGTAGGTAGGTTTGTTGAGGTATAAAAATCGGATTTGCGTTTCGATGGATTTTGGTATTAGGCGAGAGATTCTGGATGAGTCTCATACCACTCCTTATTCTCTACATCCGGGTACGACGAAGATGTAACAAGATCTAAAGACTCTGTATTGGTGGCCAAGAATTAAGGACGTGGTGGATTATGTGGCCAAGTGCTTAACCTGTCAACAGGTGAAGGTTGAACACCAAAGGCCAGTAGGGTTGCTGCAGCCTTTAGGGATTCTAGAGTGGAAGTGGAAAGATATTACCATAGACTTCGTGGTTGGATTGTCGAGAACAGTGGGGAAACATGATTCAGTGTGGGTGATTGTGGATAGGTACACCAAATCAGCCCACCTTTTGCTTATTAAAAAAAATTATACGGTGGAGCAGTATGCTGAGTTGTATGTAAAGGAGATCGTGCGTCTCCACGGGGCTCCAAAATTGATAGTGTCCAACAAGGACCCCACCTTCACCTCTATGTTTTGGGAGAGCTTGCAGAAGGCTATGGGCACACAGTTGAGATTCAGTATAGCCTATCATCCTCAGGCGGATGGACAATCTGGGAGGACGATCAAAATACTAGAAGATTTGTTGCGGGCATTCAAGTTGGACTTTGGGGGATCTTGGAGTAAGTATCTCTGTTTGATTGAATTTTCTTATAATAACAGTTATCAGGCAACTATCAGAGTGGCTTTATATGAAATGTTGTATGGGAGGAAGTGCAGATCGCTTATTCATTAGGATGAGATTGGTGGGCGCATGTAGGTCCTGAGGCAGTTCAAAGGACTAATGAGGCAATTGAGAAGATTAGAGCTCGAATGCTCGCCTCCTAGAGTAGACATAAGAGTTACTCATACTTGAAACGTAGAACTGTAGAGTTTCAAGTAGGCGATCATGTGTTCCTCAGAGCTTCTCCTTTGAGAGGAGTGAAAGTCAAATTTAGTCCCAAGTTTTTTGGCCCTTTTGAGATTCTGGAAAGGGTTGGAGAGGTGGCTTACCGATTAGCTATGCCTCCAGATTTATCAGGGGTTCACAATGTGTTTCATGTGTCTATGCTCCGGAAGTATGTATCAAATCCTGCACATGTGATGAGTTATGAAAACCTGGAATTGGATCAAGATTTATCTTATGCGGAGCAGCCCATCCAGATTCTAGACAGAAAGTAAAGTCTTGCAGAACAAGACCATTTCCTTAGTGAAAGTGTTGTGGAGAAACAACAAAGTAGAGGAGGTAACTTGGGAGCTTGAGTTTGATATGTTGGATAAGTGTCCCGTGCAATTTAGGTAAATTTCGAGGACGAAATTTCTATAAGGAGGAGATAGTTGTAATGTCCCAAATTTACTAATAAGACTTAGTGTCTTTATTAGTGTGTCGGGAGGGAAATAAATTATTTAATTGTATTATTAGGTGAATTAATCATGATATACGTGTATCATTATTTGATGACTTAAGTTATATTACAATATGAATATATACGCATGTTTAGGTATATTAAACATGCATGTTGGCTCATTCTTGTTAATAAGGGCATATTTATAATTTTGGCTCGTTAATGGCATAAATGTAATTATGTGTGTGTTATGACTGAGACCACACTTTTATCTTGGTGTATTTGCGATATTGGGCTCGAGGTGGTCCTAGTGAGCGGATTAGCAGAATAGTCACAACGGGGTCAAATACCCAGCTTGGGATGAGCCTAGGGGTATTTTGGGAATGTAATGTGTATTCGAGGTTGATTGGGTAACAAGTATTCATTTAGCGGTTATCCGAGTATGTCGGGATTAATTGGGGATTTATAGGACTACTCGAGAAATTAGCGGGAATGTGGCAAATGACGGGTTTTCCCTTGGAGGCATTAAAGGGATAAGAGTTAACCTAGGGGCATTTTAGTCTTTTGAAAAGGGATAGACTTAACCATTAGGACTCTGTAGAAGGAATACAAAAGGAACCAAAAACTAAGCTCCCTCACTTTCTCTCTCTCTCGTGTAACCCTCTCTCTTTCTCTCTCTCTATAAGACTTTGGAAGTTTGATTTCTTGAGAAGAAAAAGCTTGAAGATTGGGGATTGAAGCTAGGATTAATTGGAACAACTCATGGGGATCGAAATTCTCAGTGGAGGTAAGATTTTCACTCTGATTTTGGTGGATTTTCTGCTGTAGTTTAAGGGTTTTCTTGAGGTTTAAACCTTAGTCTAATTTTGGGTTTTGGTGAGAGTATGGGGTAGTTTCTAAGGTAATTAAGATGCCCATGTTGTGATGATATGAGTTCTAGACGTAATTCAGGGTTTGGGTCTTGATTAGGATTAATTTTAGTGAAATTGGATTGAGAAAACGCATGGGAGTTATGGGTTTTGAGCTCGAGTCGCAGCGCTGTTCTTCAAGTGTCGCAGCCTGTGTGCATGGAATGGATCGTGCTCGGGATTAGGGATCGTGATAGGGTTCGCCTTGTACTGTTAGCTCGGGACTCAAGGTAAGAAAACTACTATTGACAGTGAGAACTCGTCAACTAAGTTAAGTTGGAAAGAATTGCAGAATAAAGATTATCAATAGAAATGCCTTAGAAATTTAAGTATCAACTTTAAGAACAATTGCAGAACAACAATGGTGAAATCGGTTTTCATTCACTATGGTGCACTTGCTACAGTAAATTTTCCAACCCCTCTTCAGGTGGAGTTAGAGTCCATTTTATAGTGGGCTCTAATGGCCCTGGGTACATGGTGGTCCAGGGGACCAGATGGTACACGAGTACACTAAGAGGAGAGTGGTTCCAGGGGTAGTGGTGTCGGCTCTGGTACATGGTCAGAGTTCGTGGGAGCACCTCACCTTTTGTACCCGGTCATGACTCCACTACTTACCTTGTACGGGTGTCAGAGACGTGGTGGGGGTGTAGCCACTCTTCGTACTATTCCCAACTGCCACTATTTGTCGGGTACAGGTGTCAGGCCTGTCCCATGATCCTTGTAGGCACGTACGTACCCCTTTAGAGGTACCTTGTTCGTATTCTTTTTGTCTCTTGTGGGCCACCTCGAATATTGGCATCACGCACGCGGGTCCTTTGGGCGTGACCCATTGAGGCGAGGTCACCATATATGCATAACCCTTCGGATGAGGCCATCACGAGATGCCCCCCGCGAGGCTACTGGGCGGGCCAAGACGTTGCACGCGAGACGGTGCGTGTGGCCTAGGCATGGCCTCGCATGGACGTGCTAAGAGTGAGTCGTGCCTGGGCATGTCCGAGTGAGGCGGGGCCTTGCGCCTGGGGCGTGTCCGAGCGAGGCGGGGCCTTGCGCCTGGGGCGTGTCCGAGCGAGGCGGGGCCTTGCGCCTGGGCGTGTCCGAGCGAGGCGAGGGCCTCGCGCCTGGGGTGTGTCCGAGCGAGGCGGGGCCTTGCGCCTGGGCGTGTCCGAGCGAGGTGAGGGCCTCGCGCCTGGGGCGTGTCCGAGCGAGGCGGGGCCTTGCGCCTGGGCGTGTCCGAGCGAGGTGGGGGCCTCGCGCCTGGGGTGTGTCCGAGCGAGGCGGGGCCTTGCGCCTGGGCGTGTCCGAGCGAGGCAGGGCCTCGCGCCTAGGCGTGTCCGAGCGAGGCAGGGCCTTGCGTGACCCCTCAGATTTCTTGGTGCGTCTTTACTAAGTCTTCCTATGAGACACAGGCCGAGGGAAAGGTATCAGGTGGCTCGGATCGCTTGAGGCTACATGAGGACAGACCCCCATATTTTCCCTTGGTGGAATTTGAGCATCCACACTTGCCCCCCAGTTTAGGAGAGGACCTTCAGGTGCTCTTGTAGACTATTCTCCTTAATTCTTTTAAATAGGCCTTCATGCATGGCTCATTATTTTCACCTCACTTCTTTGGCTTAGTGGTTTTGAGAATCCTTCCCCTTCCAAGAGGTAAGGGGTTCAATCCCCCACTCCCTCATTTTTGCCATAGTTTCCTTCATTTTATTTTTTCATCTCACCATTTTTTTTTTACATATGAGCTAATTTTTTGGTGTGTCTATTTGGAGGCGAACACATCCTTTTGGTCTATTTTTGCAAACGCATATATTCGACCATTTGGTGCTTTTGGCCCTCGACCTCCTTTCAACCTCGACAACGCTCCATCTTATCTGCTTGAGGTATATTTCTCTTCTCCTCATATTCATTGAGTCCAAATTAGCATTACTCGGGATGGGGTACCTTGGCCTGAGTTTTCAGTGAGTTTGCCCATTTGCATGCCCCTCTTTTTTATACCCCGTAGTGAATCATCTAGGGCGTTTACATCTAGAGGTTTTAAGCCCATTCCTTTGTGTTTTGTAGCCATCCCCTCATTTACATGTGAACCCCTTTTTGCCTTCAAGTTGAGGCCTCATGGCTAATGATGGTCTGTTCGACACACCTCCGGGGGTTGAGTTTATTGACCTGTCCTCAGTCTCAGAGTCCCATGAGGAAATCCCTTACCAGGACTATGACTCCTTAAGGCAGGCCCATATCCACCATCTTGAGCACATGGCTGAACTTAGGCGTAAAATTTGGGTGGTGGAGAGCAAAATGGACTCGGTGTCGAGAGGAGACGGAGCACCTTTCCCCCCAGACCTTAGTGACCATGTAGCGAGCCTTAGGGTGACCCTTTTAGAGTTGCAGAGAGAGTTGGAGTTTATGGAGGGACACCTTCCGCCTGAGCCCTCCAGCCCATCCTCGCCTGATGACTGCCATGGGGATGCCTCCGCTTCTCCTCAGCCCCTAGTCTCGGTTTTTCCTAGCTCAGCACTTCCGCATTTGCTCCCTCGATGGAAGACTCTTGCTAGGAAAAAAAAATGGAGGGTCAAGTGTTCTGCCTCTTCCTCACATTTTTCTTTTGATTTTGCAGATATGCCGAGGGCATGACGACAGGTGGCTTCCAATGAACCGGACGATGCTCCTTTACTGGCAACCGAACTGGTGTCGCGTGTGTCCTAAAACAAACTGAGGGACATTGTGGATCACTATCGCATCCCTCCGGAGTACGCGTTATATGTTCCTCAGGAGACATGCCGGTCTGACAGTCTTAGGCCCGGCTTCGTGGCCCTCAGCGAGCATATCCTGAAGGTGGGTGGTACCATCCCGTTACACCCGTTCTTTATTGCGGTCCTCAACTACTTCGACCTTACCCCGCTTCAGCTGGCTCCCAATGGCTGGCTGACTTTAAGTTGCCTTTTCGTTGCATTTACGAAGCTATTTAAACGCGCTCCTACGGCGACAGAGGTGCATTTCCTCTACAACCTCATGCCCCTTCCCAAGTCCAAGGGTTTTTACTATTTACAAAAATCCAACAATGAGGCCTCTTTGATAGAGGGCTCAGTGTCCAACTCGGGGTCCTGGAAGCAGGACTTTTTCTTCGTGGAAGGCCCCCTCTCTGTCCGCGAGGACTTCCGAGCCACTCTCAGTAAGTACCCTGAGCATGACTTTCTCTCTTTTACTTTCTTACAACTTATTGCTTCATGACTTACGTTCATATTGACCATGGCGTGTATTATGCAAAGCAATTCGCCGAACCCACAGTTGTCGGGTCGGAAGCGAGAGACATGAGAACATTCCTCAGCGCTAACCCCGCTATGAAAAAGGGAGTGTGCCTATTCATCGTGAAGAATCTGAACTGCCATAAATTGTCCCCTATCTCAGACCCCAAGTTGCTGTGGACCATCTCTGGGTCCATGAAGATGAAGGGGGTCTTGGCCGAGCCTTGCACAGATGACGATGAGGATGAGGAAGAGCCGGAGGAAGCCCCCCTTTACCGCGGGGGATCTCACCAGCTACCTCCATCTCCTGGGGGATGCCCTCCATGTGCCTCTTATGATCCAGACATAGACCCTCATTCTCAAGACCAGCAGGCCGTTCCGGGGTGTTATGTTTGCCCTGACCCTGATGGCTATGACGCCTTCACTCAGGCTCCTCTCGACCCTGGACCATCGGGGACTTATTTCGCCGATCTTCCGGAGCCTCCCTCTGATCTACCGGGGCCTCACTTTTCCACTTTCACCGCGCCCCCTCCCATTTCGGCGAGCGGGTCATCTGTCCTCACCCAGCCAGGTGCCTCTGGTGCGGATGGGGAGCCCTGGGTGACTCGGATGGCGACGTCTTACAGGCAGCGGTACATCCAACTTGCCTCAGGCCTCCCCGTATCTGACTGGAACGGTCTTGGGAATGTTGCTTTGCCGGACCTTGGGGAAAACCTAAGGCGCACCATGGCTTGGGTGAGTTCCCGCACCTCGCGTCGGCCCTATTATGTATAGATGTACATGCATTATTTTTTTTTTGTTACTTATTGTTGCTGTCGTTAACTTTCTTATGCAGGCCTATACCATGGCTCTGCAGTTTGCCGACTCGTCTAGCAACCTCTCTGCGTCTACTACTGAGAGGGACTGCCTCACGGCCCGGATCCAGGAGCTTGAGAAAGAGCTTGAGAACACTCAGGCTGATCTGCAAAGGGTCCGGACCAAACTTGCTGACTCGTCGAGAAGGAAGCTGAAGGCGGTTGCCAAGGCCAAGAAGCTGAAGGACCAAGTTGCCAGCCTGAAGAGCGAACTCCAGGTGACCAAGGATATCGCGGCAGTGTCCCAGGAGAGGGTTACTTATTTAGAGGCCGAAGTCGAGTCTATCGGGGTTGAACTCCAGACTGCAAGGGCCGATGTCGCCTCGTTGCAGGAGAGAAATGCTTCCTTGGAGGCGGAGAAGGCTGCCATTGAGTACAGGTCCATTGACCGCTCCCTTGACAGCGTGTGGAGGCAGGATCCCAATTTTGATTTTTCTTCTTTCGGTGAGCACGCCGTTGCTCGAGCGGCCGTGTGGAGCGCCCGTGGTGGGAAGCCCTAAAGTTGTTATTTCATAACTTTTGTCAGCTAGCCCGCTATGGGTGTATGCTCTTTTTTTTTTTTTTTTTGTGTAAATCTTGTACTGTCTTCAAAACTTTCATTTTCAATGTATATATACATGTGTGGCTATTTATCCCTTATTCCACTGCATTTGAGGTCCTTTTGAGCCTGTATGATGGGGTTTGGTTGGTTCCCCTCTTTTATTTACCAGGCTGGAGGTCCTTTGGAGCCCATGTGAAAGGGTTCACTGGGACCTCTTTTGGTGCCTCTTGATTACTTTTATAAGGATATTTTGACCCCTTGGGTCCTAGCTATCCTTTTATATATTCTTGCGCGCGCTTATTATTTTTTGCGAGAAGCGTCCTTCTCGTCGTTATTCATAGTACTATATTTGCAAGGGTCTCTTTTAGGACCCTTTTTGGCTAGACAGCTTGGTGGCCGCTCTAGACTTATTAGTGTTGTTACTATATATATATTTTTGTAAGACCCTTTGGCCTCCTTGATGTTCACAAGGGTAGCTAATCCTTGTGAACCCAAGGGATGCCTTGCAAGGTCCTCTCCCTATTTTCTATATATAAGGACATCGCCTATGGCCCCGATATAAGGGGTCCTCTTCTTTGGATTCTCCTGCTTGTTTCTTGCTTTATCTTCACGGGCCACTTCCTCCTGATAGAGGGCCCTTTTTAGGATCCTCCTGGTGGATAGGGTCCTCTTTAGGGTCCTTTTAGGAGGGCAAGGGGTCCTTTTTAGGATCCTCCGTTAGAGGGTCCTGTTTAGGAGCCCTTTTTAGGTCCCCCTTGCTAGCTGCATGTTTTTTCCTCCTGTCCTGCCCCCTAAGTGTTTGGTGAAATTTATTTCGGTAGGCACTTTGGCTGATGCCCGCGTAGCGAAGAAAAGTAACACATGAAGTTGCAAACAGTTTCATTCATAGCATGCGGTTTACATCCAACCTCGTAAATAAAAGGGTTACATCTAACTAGGAGGTTACCTAGGTAGCCTCTTTGATTCTTACTTGCTTAAGCTAAAACAACAAGGAACAAACTAAACATAAGTTATTTTTGCACTGAGTGCCGAAGTCTCGCTGGTAGCACTTCTCGAGATGATCTAACTTATGCGGGTCTAACTTGTGTGGGTCACTCCTTCATACACGACCATTGCCATCGGTACAGATGGTTTGGTGGCTGTGCGGAGGGACATGTTATAGCATTCCCTCGCTTCCTTCTGCTCCCCTTTCACGCATGCTACTCCCTCGGGGTTGGGAACTTCATAGCTAGGTGATACACAGAAGTGATCGCCTTGAATTCTCTTAGAGAGGGTCTCCCTAATACCGCATTGAAGGCTGAGGTGCAATCCACCATGACAAAGTTAGCCATTAAGGTGGTTTGCCTGGGTTGCTCCCCCATAGTGAGGGCTAATTCGACTGCCCCCAGGGGATGTATTGAATCTCCCGTGAACCCATACAAAGATGTAGTGCAAGGCTTTAAGTGACGGAGGCTCAATCCCATCTTTTCCAGCGTTGGTCGATACAAGATGTCCACAGAGCTCCCTTTATCCACCAAGACCCGATGTACCCTCATGTTAGAAAGCTGGGCAGTTAGCACCAGGGGTCATTATGAGGGAAATGCACCCCCTGCGCATCTTCTTCAGTGAAAGTTATCGAGTCATTCTTGCCCTTGAAGCTCTTCGGGGAACGTTGCTCCAAACTTAAAACGCAATGTGGTGGACTTCGTCTAGCCTCCTTGGCGTACTTTTCTCGCCCCTTCCTTGAATCACCTCCGAATCCTGGTCCTCCAAAGATGGTCCTGACCTCTCCCTGCACTTCTGGGGCCGCCCCTCGTGCCCGCGACGGGGACACTCCTTCTATTGGCCTCTGGTTCTCCTTGCACACATATCTGCCCAAATGTCCTCTGCGGATGAGCTCCTCGATTTCCACCTTCAAATGGTTGCACTCCGCGGTGGTATGGCCGATATCCTTGTAATATTGGCAATACTTGCTGGGGTCTCTTTTAGACTGATCTTTTTTTATTGGCGGGGGCCTTTTGAAAGGGACCTAGTTTTCGTTCGTAACAAAAATATCCTCTCTCACGTGGGTGAAGTCTGTGTAAAAGGTGTATGGGCTCTATATGCGCTCATAAGAGCGTTGGTGCTTCCGGGGTCGATCATCCCTCGTCCCCTCATAAACCCCCTTCTTCTTTGCACCGCTTTGGTTTTCCCGGGCTGAAGGTTTCGGGGGCGATGGGCCTTTTCCAGCTTTGAGGTTCTCGTGACCATCCTCCACGCGAATGTACTTTTGTGCCCGCTCGTAGAAATCATCCAAGTCTGTGACCTCTCTCTTGAGCATGTTATCCCATAACTTGCTCCCTGGGCGTACTCCAGCTGTGATGGCCATTTTCAGCTCTCGGTGGGTCAGGCTCCCTACCTTAGCTGCCTCCATATTGAACCGGTGGATATAGCTCTTCAGACTCTCGTTTTCTCCTTGCTTCACATTGGCGAGGCTGGTGCCTGACATCGTGTAGTCTCGCACGGCGTGATGCTGCTGGAGGAATTCATCAGAAAGTTGTTGCCAAGATCAGATGGACCCCGGTCTAAGCCTCTTGAACCATTTGTATGCAGGTCCTCTTAATGTGACAGCGAAGCAATGACATCTCGCCCCGCTGCCAATTCCCCTTAGCTTCATCAAGTCGTTAAATGTATCTAGATGATATTTTGGATTCGTGCTTCCTTCATAGGGGGTCATGTGGGGCTCTTTGAAGTTGGCAGGGAGCCTGATGGCCTGGATCTCCCTAACAAAGGGTGACTCATGGTCGAACTCCTCCTAAAAAATTTGACCTCCAGAGGCGGTGACGATCTTGCTTCGCAGGCTCCTCATTTCTGTGTCCAGATCCTGCCATCTCTTGCTTAGGGAGTCCTTTAAAGTGGACGGGTTAGGATCACCCTTTCCTTTGCCCTCTTCAGGCGCCATAGGGGGCATGGTCCTTTTACCTGCCCTCTTTTTGTTGAGCTCCTCCCGTAGATCTGAGGGTGCCCTCTTAGAGGTGACCTCGTCCTCGTTGTGAAGGGCAGCGTTGGTCCTTGGCTCTGGTTCCTGGGCCTGCTTCGGTGGCTCAGGATGTTCGCATTGCTCCGCTCAGGGGGTGTTACTGGTAGAGTGTCGAGTCTTCCCATCATCTACTGGTACGCTGGTCTCTACCCCCTCCCGACCTTTCTCCTTCCTCTTGGGCAAGGTCACGCTTGACTTACCCTACAACAGGCCATTTAGCACCTCTTGCATGTTCTCCAGGGTGGTCTCCAACCTTTGGTTCTTACGATGGAGCTCACGTATTTCTTCTTCATAGAATCAAGATTTCGAACTCGAGCTCACGGAATGGACCCGGGGATGCTTATCATGCCTATGCGTAGAGGGGCTCGGGTCCTGCCGGCCGGAGTTCGGTACTTGTGGTGGTTTAGGGAGAGGGAACTCGTTAGCATTTCCCGGTGGTGCTCTTGGAGGACTCTCCCCAGGCGGAACGGCCGGTGACGAGGCCTCTCTATCACCCTCGTGAACCTCAGGGTCCCTTGGGGGCTCCACCTCTCTGAGTGGAGGGGGATCCTTCATGGAGGCCTTCAACTGGACTCCGTTAAGGTGGACCTCCACATCTCGTGGTTACTTGAGTCGCTTTGAACGTCTTGGCATTTCTTCTTGCCAGAAGTAATGGTGGAACAGTAGCTTGGTACTTACGTTCCCACAGACGGCGCCAAACTGTTGACGGTGAGAACTCGTCAACTAAGTTCAGTTGGAAAGAATTGCATAATAAAGATTATCAATAGAAAAGCCTTAGAAATTTAAGTATCAACTGTAAGAACAATTGCAGAACAACAATGGTGAAATCAGTTTTCATTCACTATGGTGCACTTGCTACAGTAAATTTTCCAACCCCCCTTCAGGTGGAGTTAGAGTCCATTTTATAGTGGGCTCTAATGGCCCTGGGTACATGGTGGTCCAGGGGACCAGATGGTACACGAGTACACTAAGAGGAGAGTGGTTCCAGGGGTAGTGGTGTCGGCTCTGGTACATGGTCAGAGTTCGTGGGAGCACCTCAGCTTTTGTACCCGGTCATGACTTCACTACTTACCTTGTACGGGTGTCAGAGACGTGGTGGGGGTGTAGCCACTCCTCGTACTATTCCCAACCGCCACTATTTGTCGGGTACAGGTGTCAGGCCTGTCCCATGATCCTTGTAGGCACGTACGTACCCCTTTAGAGGTACCTTGTTCGTATTCTTTTTGTCTCTTGTGGGCCAGCTTGAATATTGGCATCACGCACACGGGTCCTTTGGGCGTGACCCATTGGGGCGAGGTCACCATATATGCGTAACCCTTCAGACGAGGCCATCACGAGATGCCCCCCGCGAGGCTGCTGGGCGCGCCAAGACATTGCACGTGAGATGGTGCGTGCGGCCTAGGCATGGCCTCGCGTGGACGTGCTGAGAGTGAGGCGTGCCTGAGCGTGTCCGAGCGAGGTGGGGCCTCGCGCCTGGGGCGTGTCCGAGCGAGGCAGGGCCTTGCGCCTGGGCGTGTCCGAGCGAGGCAGGGCCTTGCGCCTGGGCGTGTCCGAGCGAGGCGGGGGCCTCGCGCCTGGGGCGTGTCCGAGCGAGGCGGGGCCTTGCGCCTGGGCATGTCCGAGCGAGACGGGGCCTCACGCCTGGGGCGTGTCCGAGCGAGGCGGGGCCTTGCGCCTGGGCGTGTCCGAGCGAGGCGGGGCCTCGCGCCTGGGCGTGTCCGAGCGAGGCGGGGCCTCGCGCCTGTGCGTGTCCGAGCGAGGCGGGGCCTCGCGCCTGTGCGTGTCCGAGCGAGGCGGGGCCTCGCGCCTGTGCGTGTCCGAGCGAGGCGGGGCCTCGCGCCTAGGCATGTCCGAGCGAGGCAGGGCCTCTCGTGACCCCTCGGATTTCTTGGTGCGTCTTTACTAAGTCTTCCTATGAGACACGGGCCGAGGGAAAGGTATCGGGTGGCTCGGATCGCTTGAGACTACATGAGGATAGACCCCCATATTTTCCCTTGGTGGAATTTGAGCATCCACAACTGCTTATGCCCGTAGAGCATGGCATGGCCCGATTATATGTGCTTAGTATTATGTGTAAATGTGTGTAATTGTTATGTGTGAATGTGTCTAATTATTATGACATGTATATGTTTGTGATGGATCGGCAAGGGCCGAAAATTTCAATAAGCATGTTGAATGCAGACCGCCATGGCACGACCATCTAGGGTGTTGTACTCACCCGCTCGGTTAGGAGCGTGAACCTGGTGCCTTGTAACGCGCCTGGATCGGCTTAGGTCGCTGTTGTAAATTGTCTGTTATGTTTGTTTAGGTATGTATTACTCAAATGAATTGTTATATGCTATGTTTGTGGAGTTTTCTTGCTGGGCCTTGGCTCACGGGTGCTCTATGGTGCATGTAAGGGCAAGGGTAAGACCGACCAAGCATGAGTTGGAGGGCATGGAGCAATGCGTATGTTTGGCCTACCTGGCTGCCATAATTGGGGTAGTTTTGAGGAGCGCTTTGTAAATGTTTGATTTTGTCACCTAGGTCGACTGTACAATGACTTTTGAGTTGTAAATATGTTTTAAACAATATTTTTGGATCCCACTGTAACTCTTTTATGACCTTAATGAATGTCCAAACCTTTTATATTAAAGTTTCATTTAACGAGTCTTTGCATTTAATTTAATCACACTTTTAAATCCACTTGGTAACGGCTCTAGGGTAGTAGGGCGTTGCAGCCATTTTGCAAAAAATTATAAAACTAGGCCAGAGTGCAAAATGACTTCAAAAAATAAGTCATTTTGCCAATGGACCCTTTTTATTATTGTAGTCTATAAGTAAAAAAAAAAAATGCCCCCACATATTTGTGTGCCTAACACTGTAATGCCCCACTTTTCGAGCACCTACGAGGAACCAGATCGGGATGTTGAAACTCTGTAATGAATATTATTTGATAAATAATATGTATACTTGGGAATCATGTTTCATGTTGTTAGTGTTAGCCAATGTGTGAAAAATGTGGTTTGTGGTCAAACTAAGACTTTCGGTCTCAGACCAAACTGAAAAACCTTAGTCGGGTAAATTCTTGGATAATTAAGTGGAAAATTAATAATAATGGCGAAAATTATTTTGGGCATAGGCATATTTGATAAAAACAATTGCTTAAAGTTTTAGTTTGCATTTTAGAGAGAAAACACATATTAAGCTAAATTGTGGAAATGATTGGATGAAACCGAAGTATGATTTTAATTTAGAGTCAACTGATACTGATGTGAGGATGACAAAGTGTGTAAATGCCACTTATGGTAAATGATTTTAGCTGTAGTTTTAGCAATTATTTTGAAATATAAAAAAAGGGGTAAGTATGAAAGGTGGCCGGCCATAGAGATTTTAGAGGATTTGAAGTTGTCAAATCATGCATGTGATAATAGCTTTTTCTACACTAGGTCAAACAAAACCAAAATTGGGTGTAAAGTGTAAACACATTTAAACTTGTTGGAAGAAATTTTGCAATTTTTGAAAAAAAAAATTGGGCACATAAGAGGGCATGTGAGCTACAAAACCGGTGACTTGTTGCAAGTCTTGCTGCAACATCAACACTTTGCTGAAGGTGGCCAGGCGACATGTCTCATATGGTAAATTTCTAGAATGACATCATGTCGCCCAAAGGCTTTATTGAGGTATTTATATTGTTAGATTCACGTGTGGATGAGAAATTCTCATTCTGGTTGTTGTAGTGAGAATTATCTTATACAAAATAATGAGAATATTTTGTAATTTTTATGATATGAGATATGACGCTTTCGCTACACACATATAATAAAAAATTAATATTTTTGTGTTACCAACCTAGTCTTATCTTTTACTATTGTACCAAAACTCATCAGCTTTTTTTTTATAAATTTATTTGGTATCAATAACATTTGTGTGACTAGACCTAGATACAAGAGTCAAAACATCATTAAGAGTGAATTGCTTTAACTATTTTTGCATTGCCTTAATCGAAACATGTCATTCAAGATTCTTTCACATTTTTAGGTACAGAGGAAGAAGTGACGCATACTTATTGAACAAAATTAACATTTTGACCGTTTCTACATATGTAACCTATCATGAGTTCAACAAGGTGTTTCTTTTTCACCTTTGGGAATGGTTCCTTTTGAATGAGTTCAGTGCGTTATAACATTCTGAAATTTAAAAATACAGTTTTAAAAACAGAAAATCCAAACAAATAAAGGACCAAAAAAAAAAATTCTCTATTATTATTATTATTATTATGTGATTGTATTTAGTTTAGAGAATTGTATTCAACGTTCTTCCTCTATTGGTAATATCAAATTTCGGTCAAGAGGAAAACAAAAATAATTTCAGTGTTGACTTTTCTCTTATCAAACACAATCCTGAAATATTCTCATAATTCACCTTATAATTATCCTCTCAATTCCTCATATCATATTTAGATTATTTACATGCTACGTTATGTTAGATGTATCCTGCAACTTGCGATTATTTATAAATATATATATATATATATATGAAATCACTACAACCCATTTTTTTTTTTGCAACATCAGCGCATATTTTTTCTATTTTTGGTATCTAGATAGATATAATCCTAATTTTTTTTTATATAACGATGTACATTATAGGTATTTAGAATATCCTGCAAATTTTCAAGAAATTCTTAATAGTTTGCGACGCCGAAAACAAAGTTCAAACTGTCAAATTTTACATGCATACAAAAAAAAAACAGGCACGCGTTTAACAGAGAGTTTAGACCCTGTTTTGGTACCATAATTTATTGAGAATTTTTTGAAAATTTGTAGGATGTTCTAGATAGATATAATATACACCATCATATAAAATTTTTGGGATTATAACTATTCAGGTGCCGAAATAAAAAAAAAATGCACCGATGTTGCAAAAAATGGGATGCATTGAAGTCGCTCCTTATATATATATATATGTATATTTATAGGGAAATTCTCCTATACGGGCTTCACTTTAAGCCCTACCGGTGGGGCTCTCAGTGTTCTCGAACCATGAATAGTTTTCGACGCGGTTTTTTTTTATGACCGTGTATATTGTAGCTATTTAGAGCATCCTGCAAATTTTCAGAAAATTCCGGATAGTTTATAGTACCAAAAATTAAGTTCAAACATGTTATTACACACGTGACTAATTTTTTTTATGTGCGTGGAAAGTAATACGTTTGAACCTAGTTTTCGGTACGATAAACATTCGAAATTTTCTATAAATTTGCAGGATGCTCTAAATAGTTATAATATACACGGTCATAAAAAAAATTACGTCGAAAACTGTTCACGGGACGAGAAACCCTGAGAGCTCCACTAATAAGGCTTAAAGTGAAATTCCTATACAAAAATTGTCATATATATTAGTCCCCAAAAAAACAGAAAATAAAGAGTTCTATTATTTTTAATTAGTCCATAATAATTTAATTGACAAGATTAGTAGCCGGCTGTGACGATGCAAGCCGCCTACTAATCTAATACATAAATATAAAATAAATGTTTAATGTGAGTTGTGAAAAGAACCCTTTCCGTCCGTCGTAAGCAGCGTAGCGGAAGGTTTAAACTGTATGCAATATTTTCTTTATTTTTAATTATAGCAATCATAGGATTATACAAAATATGTACGAAAATATTTTTTTTTTTCAATAAACTAATTACATTTATTTAAAATATAATTTAATATTTTAAAAATAACATTATATTAATGTGTATAATATTTTGTGTGCACGCACGCATGATTACTTTTTTAATTATTATAAATATATTATTAAGTTTCTTTATTTTTATCTATAAAAGTTTTAGACTTAGTACACTTCATTTTTATTATACTTAAAATAAAGGAGTATACAACTTTTTTTGTTAAGAGAAAGAATAGACGTATATAGTATCTTATTGTCTCTGTTGGAACCAACTTAGTATCTTATTGGTTTATTAATATTAATTAAATACCTTATATTTAAAATATTATTTCAAAATTGTAAATTCCTACTAATTTTAGTCAACATATTTTCGATGAAAAATTTATAAATATTCTCTAAATTTTTTAATTTAAACTCTTTTTATATTTATAAATCTTTATAAAAAAATATATTTCTTAAAATTGGTAGGAATGTAATTTTGAACTAATTTACTATAAACATGTTACTAAAATAGTATTAATTAAATAATAGAGTATTATGTTAGTTCGAAAAGAAACTCTGACGTACTAAAACAACATATTCTCTTAAAATTAAAAAAAATTCTCTATTAATTTAAGTCTTTATAATCTCTTAGAATTATATAATAATTCAATAATAAAATTTTATCATTATAAAAAAATTATATAATATAAAAGTAAATTTATTGAACATTTTTTTAATACTAATTTTTCATCATCAATTCATATTTGAAGTTCATAGCTACACTATAAATATGCTCCAATAGGATGTCAAATTGATTGTTAAATGCTATATTTTAGTATTTTATTTTATTTTTAAAACACAGTATTAAAATTTGTGTCAAATTTAATGCTAAATTTTGTACAACAGAAAGTAGCATTTTTTTTCATTTATACTATTGTTATTAATATTACTAAATTATATATATATCATTTATTAATTAGAGACTTTTTAATCCGTTAAATATTTATTTAAGAGTCAAAATTAATTATAATGTTATATATATATTTAAGTTTTTCAATAAATATTAATTATAGTTTTATCTTGTTATATTGAACACAATTACAAATATTGTGTCAAATATAACATTTAATCATTTTTTGTGCTATTTTTTATGCTATATTTACATCATCTATTAGAGATGGTCGTTGCATATTATCAATGGAGAGTTACATTAGCACCCTATAAATGTATAAATGCACTCATCTTTTGTTGAAAATTTTATTACTTATTTATCCTTGTGTAAAATGATTAAGATGTACCATTTTTATATCATTTATTTTATTGATAAATGTTTACCGAGTTTTTTGGAAACTATAAATAGATTAAGAAATAAGAGTTGGAAAGAAAGGATAAAATATGAACAAACAAAGGTTTTACGAGGTTGGGGCGTTATTGAGCCTTAGTACACGAGTCTACTGTATTAAACCTTAGAGAACTTTTGACAATAGAGTTTTCTGCAAGTTTTAGCAGAGTAATGGCTTACAAGAGAAAATTTGGAATCCATGCTACATTGCACTACTGACTCTATTTATAGGCAGTCAAGTGCAATGGGCTTTTGCCGGACTAATCCAGGCTCAATAGGGATATAATCACGGTTTACTCGCTAATGGAGTCATAATACAAATAATGTTATATAATAAAATGTAGTAATATGGGCCCATTGGGCCGGCTTGGGTGTGGCCAAGCCTTACAGCTGCCTATAGTACGTTAGCTCAGACTGGTTCGCGTGGGCTTCTAAGGGGATCCTGGGGACAGGATCTGTCAGAGTAGTGGCAATACTGTTTCTTAAGAATAGTGTGCGTTCCATGCGTACCCTCTTCTGCAGGTTAGTTGAGGAGACCAACTTCCAGATTTCTCGGGGACATGTCAGCATCAGGGAAGATCAGGTTTTCCCTATCCAGACGTATGGTCCTAATTCGTTTAATAATGTCTCGGTTTACCTACCGGGGTCATCGTTCGTTCACCAGGACTTGAGTTCATTTGCCAAGACGGACATTGTGACACTAAATATTTCGTCTGGACTCTTGATAAGGTCTATCTCCATCGACTAGTTAGTCTGCCACCTCATTGGCATCCCGGAGGATACAGGTAGGTTGGAATCGGGAAGATGAGTCAGGCCTGCATCTTAGTCCCAGTTCCCTCGTTATGGTCGCGCTCATCGAACGTTGTTGGGCTCGATGATGATTGGGTTACTCTATTCATTAGGCTCAAGATGCGCCCGAACCTCCTTAAGAGAGCCCATGGACCCATTGGATCATGCCACATGTTACGAGTGGAAAATAAGGATAACATTTACCCCCCAAGTCTTCATCCGTGTTTTCATGGTGGAGACTTCCCTTACTCTCCCAGATCAAATCCAAATATATCGGTTTGTTTACCAGAAGTCGGGTTCATTTACTTGAGGTCCATTTGGGCGATCCCCGTCCTTTCAAAGTCTCAATGTTTCAGACACGTATCTCCAGGTTGATGGTGCGTCTGTGCCACTCGCGCCTTAAAGATCTGGAAAAAACCTTTTGATTGTCCAAGTGACCGATGGGTTTCAACGTAATTCTCAAGGCATCCCGTCTGTACAAAAAAAGTTTATTGGGTACTCGAGTGGGCTGTTTGATGCTTCTACACGATCTGGAACCGTTGTATGGGGATAACCTTGAGATTTTCAACATGGACCGTTGGATGAGGTAGGTGCGGATCGTGGATTGATGAATTAAAGCCTAGGCCAATTAAAGCCTCTACATCTTCCGGGACCATCGGATGGGGATAATCTCGAGATCCCCATTGTGGACCGTTGGATCAAATAGTGGATTTATGCCATATGAATACATCGACAGACTCATTTTCAAACTTTACACATTTCATATATTCATAGCAGAAAGGAAGATTTTTAAGTCCCATTTTGCTGACGAGATTCTCCAGCTATTAATTCACCTCCGTGTCCGTCTTTTTCCAACTAGGGCTATTTCCATTCAGCCATCAGACAGCTTTGTCCCGGTTCAACCGGTAGACAACCTGCTGCATCATCTTCTCAGATTTATGGCTGAGATTCTGCCAACTTTGTCCCCTAAAACTTTACGAATTTCAAATCCAGTAGTCCTCAGTAAGTTTTCTGGTCGTTTTTTCATCTGGTTATTCCTATTTTTTTAGTCATTTTTACTGTCATGCTATTCCTGCGATCATAAAACTATTAGGGTCGTGATCACCGTGTAGGGTGATTCTGGGTAGGATAGTGGTAGGCCTGGACTATAGATTTTCTAGGTGATGACTCCCATTTATGGTTATCCCAGATCAATTCGGATGCTCCAAAATTGTTTTGGGTGAGTTAGAAAAACATTTGATTTTTAGTTCCTGACTAAAGATCTCGAGATCTTTATTGATCCCAGATTTGGGTCCGGAGGGGACGTCTCCAAGCAGTTTTAGGAGAACCTATAATGCCCTGAAAATCAAGACCATTACACTGTGCGTTTATAATTGTGCAAGACTTGCTAATCAAGTCGTTTAATTGAAAACGTGACCCTAAACTCATAATCGAGTTAGGGTTAAAAGATTTTGGTCATAAACAGATAAACTTTCATTTAAATAAACGTTTTGTACATGGGATCCCAAAAATAGGGTTGAAGGACAAATTTACAAATTTCCAAAAGTCAAATACAAGCAAAGGCCACTCTAATGGAAAAATACACATTTTAGGCTTTCTTTCCCTGTACAATCCCTCAGTCATGGCAGACCTGACAATGTACCCCTCGCCCCCAGAGCTCTCCAACTCATGGTTGATCCATCTTACCCTTGCCTTTACCTGCACCACGTAGCACCCGTGAGCCGAGACCCAGCATGAAAACTAATATAGCATAGCATAAACAATACCGACAATCAAATGATCCATAAAGCAGTTAACCAGGTATTTAACATGTTACGATAGACACATTATCAATGATGGCAATCAACAAATCACAAGCTCTTCATCCCAGTATTCAACAAGCTATAAACATCAGATTCGCAATAGTAAACATATTATTACTCAACAGTTTATCATAATCATCATACAATACTCAGGGTTGACTCCCTTAGGCCGCACCCTCTATTTAACCCATTGACTCCAGCTCGCTTAGGCCGAGTTCAGTGTTAATCTTAGCTGATCCTAGCTCTTAGTGACCGAGCCGCATCATGTGGGCAAATATCAGCCCCGACACTCTTAGGTTGTTTATTTCATGCTCTAATGGCATATCATAATCATAAAACATTTTTATTAAATCATAGGGAATCTCAGTCCCCTCACAGCCACACAAAAGGGTACATTTTTCTTACCTTTAAGTCTGAGTGGAGTGAACAAAATGATTCCAAGCACGATCCTTAGCCCTGAGCCTTGGCGATAATCCTAGTCACAAAGGCCAATGGGTATCCATCAACTTCCAATCCAAATAGATACCTAAGAGAGAGAAACTAGCCTCCGAGACATCTATTCCTACTAAATTGGGTAGTATAAATTGTCCCGAGTGCCTAGGTTTGAACCCCCGAGCCTTACCGATTCTACAAACAATTCTAAGGCTAAAATCCCTAGACAGGTCGCAACTTGGCTTAGTGGGTCACAACTTGTCCTTAAGTCAGAGAGAAAGCACCCAAGCCAAAGCGGGAGGCGGGCCACGACTTGGCCTAGTGGGTCACAGTGCGCCCCCATGTCAGAGGCCATGCCCAGGCCAAAATGGCCACATGCGCCGCGGTGCCCCAGGGCTGGGTCGCGGCGTGCCGCCTTTTAACCTAGAAAATCTGGGTTTTCACTTCTTCTTCCCAGCCAAGAACACCAATACTCTAGCCCATAATTTTTACTAAATAAACCTCATCAAACTAACTATGAATTGAAGACTAAATCACCCATAATTCCAAATAAATCCAAGCAGAAACTTAAAGATGAAGTTCTATAGCATTACCTCAATTCACAACTCAATCCTCTAGTATCCTAGCTGGATTCCCTGGGTTGTGGCTTCAATTCTTCAAGACCTTCCCCTCAAAGTTTCTCTAAATTTTCCTCAGATTGAACCAACACAAAACTAGCTTAAATTCCCAGTTGATCACCTCCAATTCCTTCAAAGAACCCAGCTCAAAGCCTAACTTCTGCCATTTCTTCTTTTCCCTTAGCTTTAAGCAAATTGAGAGTAAGTGAGAGAGAGAGAGGTACGTGGGAGAGAAAGAAGAGAGTGTATGAAGTTTCTGCCACCTTCCCAATTTATTCCTAAGTAATTCTAAGTATATCCCTTAAGCAGAAGACCTTTTGTAATGACCCACTAATCTTTAGACTATTTGGACCATTAACGATTCTATACATAAAACTTACATTTTTGCGGAAATACCATAATTTATTAAAAACTTGTAGAAACAAAAGTTACTTTCATAAAATAAATAGGATATGGGTACCCATTGTCTTTAAAACAAAAATAACTTAAAGTAAAAAGAGTTACATAGAAAATGCGGAAAATACATTTAAAACCATAAAAACACAAACAAGACTACATCCTTGAATCGAATAACGCTCGGCCCCTTGACTCCATTCACCATCGATACACATCCTCTAAGCGTCACGAGTCTTATCGCCTCTAAAGCGTATTTTCCTGCACATAAAACAGAAAGGAATGAGCCTAATGCCCGGCAAGGAAAATCTATCACATAGTCATAAACATAAACTTCATAATAAACGTAAAGACATATCATAACACATAATACACTTATTATAATGGCCATTATTACTTGGGGTCCCATAGACTAAACAAGCTTATGCCCATGAGATTAGTGGGGTCCTACCAGCTAAATAGGCATATGCCCACAATCTTTTTGGGGTCTTGTTAGTCAAAAAGGGCATAAGCCCAAGCCTACAAACATACACATTCATAACATATTCATAACATATCATAACATAACACATAAGATAACATAAACATAAACATATAGATTCTAGCCTATTTTCCTTACCAAAGTTACCGGGATATGTGGACTGAGTTGGGACTTTTTGGAACACTCCTAAAACCATAAGAAAGAGTGAGTCTTAAGAAGAAGAAGAAATGAAAATGAATAGGAAGACTAAACCATTGAGAATTATGCTTACCACAACTTATGTGCTTAAGAACTTGGATTCCTAACCAAAATAAGAATGAGGTTAGGAAACTGAGTAGAAGACTAAGAGAAGGGAAACATAAATCAAATGAACTAGAGTTTCGGGTTTACCTCAAAGACTTGCAAGATCAATCTAACCACAACCGAAATAATAACGAACCTTACTTCCCAAAGTGTTTGATAAGCTTATGATGTTTAAGCTTATGATTTTCCCAAACCAGGTGTTTACACTCTCACACTCACTTAGCACTAGCAGCTTCTGAACTTAGAGTAAAAGGTGAAGAAATGGCTGGGTACTAGGTCCTATTTATAGAGTTTGGGATTGAATGTATCTTGATTTTACTTGAATAAAAATAATGGCTTTTTAGGTGAAAATCATTTGAATAATCGTTCAACAGAGGCTGAAGACTCGTTCAAAAGATACTGGATTGTTGAAGGAGTTTGAATGGCTGAAAGGAAATGAATTCAAAAACGTTTGAAAACATACTGGAGGAGGTGATATATCGCCCCCTGTAGGCGATATATCGCCTGGGCTAGTATGCCCGAGGCGACCGTGCATCGTCTCGTGTTTTCCGTATCTACGTGCTGCGATATATCGCCCCCTATAGCTGCGATATATCGGCACACGCTGAATAATTAAACACGAAATTACACATTTTTAGCTAAGTTTGAATGGAGTAAACAGCCTTGACTAAACCCTCAACGTATTCAAAGCTGCTGACTGACCCTATAACATTCAAACTTTACTCCTTATTAAATTTAATCCTAAAAAATACTTAATCCTTAATCACCATTCATAACATGTGCTTAAAATCCTATTGGTTGATATCTAAACCTTATAGTATAATAAATATAATCCTTAATATCAGCCATATAATCAAACCTTAGGTTATACTTAATATTCTTAAACTATAGGTTAAACTTAGAAAATCTATAAGTTCTACTATGAGTGTCCAAATAATTCCCGGTCTGAACCAAAAATCCACAGTTACAAAGATAATGCTATAAATACTATCATACTATTATCTATCTTAGCTAAGTAAAGTTCTTGGACTCTACACCTTTATGCCCCTCAAAGGTTTACTAATCCTCAATTAGCCCCTAGGGATAGAATGGTCATTTTGCTCCCAATTTCCAACTAATTCCTCAAGTGTTCCTAATATCTACCAATTAATCCTGTCATCCAATTAATTTCCAATCATTTACCCAATGTCTAATAATCCCCAATATATTTTCTAAATTCCCGAAATTACCCCTAGGCTTCCTCGAGCCGAGTATAAATCCCCACGTGACTATTTTTCCAACCCGCTCACTAGGACCGTCTCGAGCCATATACTGCAAATATATTCACATAATAATGTGGTCTCAACAATTTATCCCATATAATCATATTTATGCCCTCAACGGGCCAAAATTACAAATATGCCCTTATATGCTAAACATGGCCCACATCCATATTTAATACTTATAAACATGCATTTCACATATCCACATAATCATATATTCATGCATGCCACATAATCATGCATTTAACCATTAAAAGCACACATATACCAATTATGCCCTTCCGGCACGCTAATCAAGGCCTTAAGCCTTATTAGTAATTTTGGGTCGTTACAACTATCCTTGCCTACTAAGAATTTCGTCCTCAAAATTTACCTGAATAATTCAGGATACCGATCCCACATCGTTGATTCAAGCTCCCAGGTCGCTTCCTCGACCCTGTTATTCCTCCATAACACTTTAACCAGAGGAATCGTCTTGTTCCGTAGAACCTTGTCTTTCCTAACCAAGACCTAGACTAGCTGCTCCTCGTAAGACAAATCTGTCTGCAATTCTAGGACCTTATACTTCAACAAATGAGTTGTATCCGAGACGTACCTCCAAAGCATAGAAACATCGAATACGTCATGAACTCCAGACAACGATGGTGGCACAACTAATCTATAAGCCACCTGTCCGATCCCATCCAGGATCTCGAAAGGTCCAATGAATCTAGGGCTCAGCTTGCCCTTCTTCCCAAACCTTCTCACTACACGCAGTGGTGAGACTTGCAGAAACACGTGGTCCCCTACCTGGAACTCCACGTCCCTACGCTTAGGATCAGCGTAGCTTTTCTGTTTGCTCTGTGAGGCAAACATTCAAGCTCGAATCTTCTTGATGGCCTCATTAGTCTTCTGAACCATGTCTGGTCCCAAATACATCCTCTCACCCATCTGATCCCAATGAATGGGTGATCTACACCTCTTCCCATATAACATCTCATATGGAGCTACTCCAATCGTTGATTGATAACTGTTGTTATGCGAAAATTCAATCAACAAGATATACTTACTCCAAGATCCCTCAAAGTCTATCACGCACGCTCTGAGCATGTCCTCCAATACCTGGATCGTTCTCTCAGACTGTCCATCAGTCTGAGGATGAAAGGTCGTGTTGGACTTCAACTGAGTCCCCATAGCCTTCTGCAATCCACCCCAAAACTTAGAGGTAAAGATATGATCCCGATCTGACACTATAGAGTTAGGAACTCCATGGAGACGTACAATCTCCCTCATATACAACTCCGCATACTGATCAACAATATTAGTCATCTTCACTGGCAGAAAATGAGCTGACTTGGTGTATTTGTCTACTATCACCCACACCGAGTCATGAAGCCCCACTAACCTGGGTAAACCTCCCACAAAATCCATCGTAATATCCTCCCATTTCCACTCGGGAATACCCAAAGGTTATAGCAACCTCGCTGGCCTTTGATGCTTAGCCTTCACCTGCTGACAGGTCAAACATCTAGCCATGTACTCCACCACATCCTTCTTCATCTCAAGCCACCAATACAACATCCGTAGATCTTGGTTCATCTTCGTGGTGCCTGGATGAAGTGAGTACGGTGTAGTATGGAATTCATCCAATATCTCACGTCTAATCCCCATATCAGTCGGAACACAAATCCAACCTTGATATCATGGCAAACCAACCTTGATATAGGGATATGTTATTTTCCTTGTGTAACTTTTGAGAATTAAACTTTGAATTGCATTCTTAAATCTGATTTTGCATAGGAATATGTTTAATTAGGTAGAAGAATTAATGTCATAAAATTTGGGAAAGTTTTATGAGTGTTTGAATGAATTTTTGTTATCCTGGGAGTTTTGCTAGAATATTGCTACAGCAATCTGTCCGCAATTTGTTCAGGATGAATAATATAGGGGAATTCAATAATTCAAGTCCATTTTGCAATCCATATATTTCTCTCAATTTTCTTGTTCAGTTCAGTTTTTAATTTCAGTATTCCCTTGTTTTTTAATATTTTGCTTAGCCTATAAACAACCCACTTGATTTTTAATTTCTTAAAATTGTTTAGTAATTGTTTTGCTTATTTTTTCTCATTTGCAATCCATGTGGAGACAATTTACTTATTATTATATTACTTGTGTGATTACGTGCACTTGCGTATTTAAAATCAAATATCAAATTTATCACAACAAGTTATCACACAAGTAATATAATAATAAGTAAATCGTCTCATCTCTTTTTCTGGGTTTCTTTTCCAAAAATGGCTGCTGCCTTCTTTCATACGGCTGGAACCCTCTTTTTTGTATATTAGGTTTTCTCCTCCCTTTCCCAAAAGTACCATAATGCCCATTTTTCTCCAAAAACATCAATTCCTCCTTTCTCTTTTTGTCTTTTTCTCCAATATGTTGACTAATTCTTTCTGCCCTTGCCACCTTAGCAAAAATTTCCAGCTTACTCATTGACTGCCACGTGTTCCATGTGCCCAAAAGTTGCTTGATCAAAATGCTTCTGTTTTGATGCAGCAAACCTGATAATTCAGCCATCAACAACAAAATTAAATCAAAATAGTTTCACATGTTATTTCATTCCTTGGGCGAATATTTATCCATGAAACTATTACCTTTAACCCAATAGCTATTAAAAACTAAAAAAACTAATTAAACTTAATTAAGATAATGAAAACATCAAGGTTAGCTACAAAAGCTAAAAATAAACTAACATCACCCATGATTTTTTCACAATTATAAGTTCAAAAGCACATGAAATAACTCTTTATTCAAGAGTTATCACACCCCGAAACTTACAACATTACTCGTCCTCGAGTGATGACTCTAAAAACAAAATACAACTAACAAAAGACACAAAAGGCACAAACTAAACAACAAAAGACAAGAAAACACAAAGACAAACCACCACAAAAATGGACAAACTTTGCTATGCCAATGGTAAAAAGGGGAAGGCTCTCGGGAAATTTTATTTTGATAAAGAGAAGCTGAATTTCAATCTTTCACAAGTTTTAAACCAAATTCTTCAAGCATTAATGTTGCTGCCAAAATATGAATCAAGTGTTTCACCCTTTAGTGCATGCATAGCTTTTCCTAAATAATTTCAATCACCAAAAATCAAGCTAGACCTTGGTCCTCAAGCTTAAATAATGTCTCCATAAGTTACTTAGTGATTCCCTCTCAACTAATGTAGACAAACACCACACCAAAGATCAATAGGACTTTATCAAGCTTGTAATGATAGGCTAGGGTGAAGGTAGGATAAGAGAGATAAATTTTGGCTCAAATCACCCTAAACACCTCAATCTTTCTAGGACTTAAATGCATAAATGCATACATTAATTTCCCCCAAAGACAACCCCACAACACAATATAAATCTTGCCATTAGCCTTTATTACTAACATACAAAGACAAAACTACAACAACTTTCCTTTATTTGAAAAGTACACCCCCAAACTTATTTACAAACATACATACTTTTTTTTTTTTGCTTTCTTTTTCTTTTCTGATTTTTTTCTTTTTTTCTTTTTCTCTTTTTTTTTTTTACTTTTTTTATATGCTTTGATGTAAGGGAGTGTACTCTTAAATTTTTTCTTTTCTTTTTGAATGCTATATTTTTTTTTTACTATGAAAATAAACAACTAGATGGCAAGAGTACAAGAAAATTGAGAACACACTCTCCCCCCAAACTTAAAATCAACATTGTCCCCAATGGTGAAAACAAGCAAAAGAAGAAAAGGAAAATGCTCACACAATTTTCTCATCCACTCACTCAACAAAACCCCCCAAAATGCATAAAAAATAAATCCTATAAAGATCAAGGTGCTAAAAGGGTGTGGTGAAAAGAGATGATTATATATATATGTAAAGGTAGGCTAATGAATGGCTAAGAAAGAAAAGTGACACTTAAGCTCAATGGGGTGACTAGTGATAAAAAATGCATACAAGGTAGGCTTCAAAGGCTCAAACGGTCCAAAGATGGTCTAAATCATTTCATCGGTGTGGTATTGTCTAGGATTTCGCCTCAAGGAAAATCACTAAATAATTCTAGAAACTTAAGCTCTCACAAGAAACTAGCTCTTTCTCGGGTGTCAAAAATGCTTAATCAAGCTATGCACATACTAAAAAGAGAAACATTTGCATCAATCAATGGCTAGCAACATTCACATCCAAAGAATTTAGTTGAAAACTCAAGAAAGAAAGACATTCAGCCGCAACTTAGATTGATTATAGAAGTCGTCATTGAGCCCCTTAGTTAAACACTAACAAAAGCAAAGAATATCATCAAAAGAATGACATCACAACAAGACAAAGACATACTAAAAACAGAACAAAGATAACTATTCCAACAAAGTACCTTCCTAGCAACAAAACACAAGGCAAATGACTCAAATTTCGGTGCTCACTACACAAAAATCACCAAAGAAACATAACTAAGTACAACACAGAGCACCAAGTACACAAAAATCATTATCAACACTTGAGACCAAAGTATAACACAACAAAAAAATTTGCCAATGAGTAAGAACTACACCTAAAATAGAGAAAACAAAGAAACAGACATAAACAAAATCAAATTGGGGAGTAGAGTTCATAAATGCTCATTCAACGAATATGCAGGCTCTGCTCAAGGGATGCGCAGCTAGTTGCAGATGGAGATTGCTTGATGATGCGCATGGAGCTCCTGGGATTCTTGCTGGCCTGGGCTAGATTCTCTCGAATTTGGGTCGTGTTGGTGGCTGGTGGGGTAGCTTTGGTGGGAGTAGGAGCATTTATAGTGGCGGGGGAAGGCAGGAGTAATGGGGCAGTGGGAAGTTGTGGGGCTTTTGGTGGGGCAGTGGTGGTTTCAGATTTCTTTGTGGTAGTTTATGGGATAGAGGTTGGTGGAGATTTTGGTTTGTTTGGTGGTGGGATCGGGGCTGGTTTGAATTTCTTTCGCTGGGCTCGTGTTTTAGTGGTCATTTTGGGAGAAAAGGAAATAGCTAAAGCACAAGGCCACCACACAACAAAAGGAGCACCTGAACAGTAATGCCACAAATTTTTCGACAGAATAACAGAGCAATATTACCATCCCTGAACTGTAAGGCCACAGATTTTCCAATAGAATTTCCAAAAGATTTTTGTGCTCCCCAGATCAAAGACTAGCAATGACTCAAATGTCCAGCAATATACATAGCACTATGAGGACAAGAAATTAATACCCCAGTTTTTGAGTGGCTTGGCTGACTGTTGGGATGCGTGAGATCGGATGCACCTAGGTTTAGGCTGGTGCGAGGGGTCACTGCTGGAACCCAGCCAATGTATGGAGCGTGTGGCTTGATGCCTAGGTGCATCCGAGCACGGTAGGGTATCGCTGCTCATACTCCTTTAGCTGCTATGATGCATAGGATATAACCTTCCCATTCTGTATCAATACACATCCCAAACCTAACCTCGTTGCATCACAATATACCACAAACTTTCCTCCATCTGAAGGAAGACTCAACACAGGTTCCGTAATGAGTCGTTGCTTCAATTCCTGGAAGCTAATCTCACACTTGTCTGACCAGACGAACTTCAAATTCTTTCGTGTCAATTTTGTCATCGGTGCAACAATCTTCGAGAACCCTTCCAAAAACCGCCTGTAATAACCCGCTTATCCGAGGAAACTCCTAACCTCTGAGGCATTCCTTGGCCTCGGCGAATCTCTAACTGCTTCCACCTTAGATGGATCCACCTTAATCCCATCCTCACCAACAATATGTCCAAGGAATGTCACTTCGGGTAGCCAAAACTCAGACTTCTTAAACTTGTTGTATAACTGGTGCTCTCTAAACCTCTGCAAGACCTGTCGCAAATGTTTTTCGTGCTCTGCCTCCAAACTAGAGTACACTAAAATTTCATCGATGAAGACAATCACACACTGATCCAAGAAGTCGTTGAACATCCTATTCATTAGGTCCATAAAGGCTGTTATGGTATTTGTCAAACCAAATGACATGACGAGAAACTCATAATACGCGTACCTTGTTCGGAAGGCCGTCTTCGGTATATCCTTGTCCTTGATCCTTAACTGGTGATAACCAGACCAAAGATCAATCTTTGAGAATATTGTCTTTCCCTGTTGCTGATCAAACAAGTCGTCGATCCTTGGTAAAGGGTATTTATTCTTGATGGTCAACTTGTTCAACTCCCTGTAGTCTATACACATCCTTAGAGTCTCGTCCTTCTTCTTCACAAACAAAATTGGAGCACCCCATGGTGAGTAACTAGGCCTGATAAACCCCAAATCCAGAAGCTCCTGTAACTGTTTCTTCAATTCTTTCAGTTCTGCCGGTGCCATCCTATATGGTGCCTTCGACACTAGCTATGTCCCTGGCGCTAACTTAATAACGAACTGAATCTCCCCGTGCAGCGGAAGCCCTGGTAATTCTTCAGGGAACACATTCAAGAACTCACGAAATAATATAGTCTCTCCCGACCCTGTTGGCAAAACTCTGGTAGTATCCACCACACTATCCAGGAAACCTATACATCCTCCCTGTAATAGGTCCCTGGCTCTCAGCGCTGATATCATGGCTATGCGAGGTCCACATACTGCACCCATGAAAACAAAGGGATCCTTTCCCTTAGGCTCAAATGTCACCATCTTCTTCATGCAATCAATAGTAGCCCCATATCTGAACAGCCAATCCATCCCTAGAATCATGTCAAAGTCCTCCATACCTAACTCAATCAAGTCTCTGATAGCTCCTTACCATCAACCATCACATGCAGTGCTCTAATCCATCTTCTAGACACCATCAGTTCCCATGTAGGCAATATAGTCCCAAACCCCACAATATAATACTCACTAGGTCTACACAATCTATCAATCACCTTACTAGAAACAAATGAATGTGTAGCACCAGATTCAATCAATACATTAAAAGGAGAGCCAGTGGTAGAAAGTTGACCTGTCACCACCGAGGGACTAGCTTCGGTCTCTGCCTGCATCAAGATGAAGACTCGAGCTGAAGTCAAGTTATCCACCTTCCCTGCTGCCCCTTTCTTCACTATTGGGCAGTCCTTCTTGAGGTGTCCCACCACCTCGTACACATAATAGGCCTTGGCCCAACATTCACCTGGATGGCATCTTCTGCACCTCGTGCACTCTGGGTAACTCCTCCATGTATCACCGCCTCCCTGGGGGCCACCTTGAACACCTTGACCCCTCCTATCAGGATCAGCAGTGGTCGAAGTGTCAAGGGTTTTCTTCTTCAGATCATTGGGGCCTCCGCCCCTGAATATGGTGGCACCACCCTGCAAACCTCCCATCTTGCAGCGTTCTCCTTCCAAATCTTATTTTTTGCCTCCTCAGCGATAAGAGCCTTCTCAAAAGCCTGGGCATAAGTCGTCCCCTTGGTACTGTCGTAATTTTCAAATATCAGGCTATCATAGTATTAAGCCCTATGATAAATCTATCATGCCTAGTTGCGTCAGTAGGCACTAGGTCTGGTGCGAATTTCTCAAGTCTATCAAACTTCAGAGCGTATTTTGTAACTGTCATGTTGCCTAGTACTAACCCTACAAACTCATTTACTTTCGTTGCCCTGGCGGCAATGTTATAATACTTCTAGCTGAACAAGTCCTTAAAGCCATCCCAACTCAGAGTGGACACATCCTTGGTTTGTGATGCCACTTCCCACCAAATGCGGGCATCCTCTCTCAGCATGTAGGTGGCATAGGCCACCCTGTTAGTACCTTCCACCCTCATGAAATCTAGGATAGTGGTAATCATACTCATCCACTGTTCGCCCTTCAATGGATCTGGTCCTCCCTTAAAAGTTGGAGGGCACTGTCTCCTAAATCGCTCATACGATGACTCCCACCTATTCCCAACCTCAGGTGTCTGTATAACTGGTGCCATAATAGGTGGTACAATAGGTGCAGCGCTCCCTGAAGAAGGTTGTTGTCTCAGAAGATGGATATGCTCTTCCTGGCTCTGTAATCGAGCTTGCATGTCGGCAAGAATCTATTGCCAGTTCTTAGGAACTGGCAGAGGGTTCTGCCCCTGGTCATCATCTGTAGCTTCAGACCCAGTGTCGGCTAGTCATATAGATTTCATTGGACGCATAGCTGTCCAAGTTTATCTGCAATCAATGACTCGGCGGTCAGACTATGATGACAGGGTAATAATCTTTCCATGATTCATCATTGCAACTCAACCAATCAAAAGCGATCAAGTTATAAACAATTGTCCAAATATCCATCCACATGCAAAAACAATACTAATAAGCATGCCTTAATATCATCACACAGAAGTTAAAGGCTAGGCCCTATCAATATCTCATGCTCCCTATTAATCATACAGATTAAAGCCTTCATATTCCTTTCAATCACTTAAGCATATAAGGACGAATATACAATTACCAAACCATGAGCCGAGCATGTCCTTAGCGGCGAGTGTACATGTCCAGCTTGTCTTCAGGAACGTTTAAACCTAGACCGCTCTGATACCAAGTTGTAACACCCTGGAAAACCAAAACCGTTACATTGTGTATTTATAATTGTGCAAGACTTGCTAATCAAGTCGTTTAGTTGAAAATGTGATCCTAAAGTCATAATCGAGTTAGGGTTAAAAGCTTCTGGTCCTAAATGGATAATTTTTCATTTAAATAAACGTTTAGTACATGGGATCCCAAAAACAGGGTTAAAGGAGAAATTTACAAATTTCAAAAAGTCAAATACAAGCAAAGGCCACTCTAATGGAAAAATACACATTTGAGGTTTTTTTTCCCTGTACAATCCCTCGGCCAAGGCGAACGAGCAGCTGATATTATACACCTCACCCCAGAGCTTTCCAACTCATGGTTGATCCATCTTACCCTTGCCTTTACCTGCTCCACGTAGCACCCATGAGCCGAGGCCCACCAAGAAAACCAATATAGCATAACATAAACAATACTGACAAGCAAATGATCCATAAAGCAGTTAACTAGGTATTCAGCATGTTCTGACAGACACGTTATCAGTGATGGCAATCAACAAATCACAAGCCATTCATCCCAGTATTCAACAAGCTTTGAACATCAGATTCATAATAGTAAACATATTATTACTCAATAGTTTATCATAATCATCATACAATACTCAGGGTCAACACCCTTAGGCCGCACCCTCTGTTTAACCCACTGACTCCGGCTCGCACAGGCCGAGCTCAGTTTTAATCTTAGCTGATCCCAACTCTCAGTGGCTGAGTCGCGTCTTGTGAGCAAATATCAGCCCCGACACTCTTAGGCTGTTTATTTCACGCTCTCATGGCATATAATAATCATACAACATTTCTATTCAATCATATGGAATCTCAGTCCCTACACAGCCACACAAAAGGGTGCAGTTTTCTTACCTTTAAGTCCGAGCGGAGTGAACGAAATGATTCCAAGCACGATCCTTAGCCCCGAGCCTTGGCTATAAACCTAGTAACAAAGGCCAGTGGGTATCCATCAACTTCCAATCCAAATAGATACCTAGGAGAGAGAAACTAGCCTTTGGCACCTCAATTCTTACTAAACTGGGTAGTAGAAATTGTCTCGAGCGCCTACGTTTGAACCCTCGAGCCTTACCTATTCTAGAAACAATTCTAAGGCTAAAATCCCTAGGCGGGTCGCGACTTGGCTTAGTGGGTCACGACTTTCCCCCAAGTCAGAGAGCAAGCACCTAAGCCAAAGGGGGAGGCGGGTTGCGACTTGGCCTAGTGGGTCACAGAGCGCCCCCAAGTCAGAGGCCATGCCTAGGCCAAAATGGCCACATGCATCATGGTGTCCTAGGGCTGGGTCATGGTGCGCCCCCTTCGAACCCAAAAAATCAAGGTCTTCTTCTTCCCTGCCAAGAACACCAAGACTAGAGCCCATAATTTTTCCTAAACAAACCTCACCAACCTCAATAAAATTAACTACAAATTCAAGACTAAATCACCAATAATTCCAACTAAATCCAAGCAGAAACTTAAAGATGAAGTTCTATAGCCTTACCTCAATCCATAACTCAATTCTCCAGTATCCTAGCTGAATTCCCTAGGTTGTGGCTTCAATTATTCAAGGCCTTCCCCTCAAAGTTTCTCTAAATTTTCCTTAGATTGAACCAACACAAAACTAGCTTAAATTCCCAGTTGATCACCTCCAAACCTTCAAAAAACTCAGCTCAATGCCTAACTTCTGTCCTTTCTTCCTTTCCCTTAGCTTTAAGCAAATTTAGAGTAAGTGAGAGAGAGAGGGGTACGTGGGAGAGAAAGAAGAGAGTGTATGAAGGTTCTGCCACCTTCCTAATTAATTCCCAAGTAATTCTGAGTATATTCCTTAAACAAAAGACCTTTATGCCCCTCCAAGGTTTAGTAATCCTCAATTAGCCCCTAGGGATAGAATGGTCATTTTGCTCCCAATTTCCAACTAATTCCTCGAGTGTTCCTAATATCTACCAATTAATCCCCCC
This sequence comes from Humulus lupulus, assembly GCF_963169125.1. Lineage (NCBI taxonomy): Eukaryota > Viridiplantae > Streptophyta > Magnoliopsida > Rosales > Cannabaceae > Humulus > Humulus lupulus. Next base: position 53,022,987 of record NC_084801.1, on the reverse strand, counting down.
ATGCAATTAATTGCCAATTATTTGCCCAATTTCTAATAATCCCCGATATATTTTATAAATTCCCAAAAATTCCCCCAGGCTTCCCCGAGCCGGGTATAAATCCCCACCGTGACTATTTCTCCAACTCGCTCACTAGGACCATCTCGAGCCATATATTGTAAATATATCCAAATAATAATGTGGTCCCAACAATTTATCACATATAATCACATTTATGCCCTCAACGGGCCAAAATTTACAAATATGCCCTTAAAATCTAAACAAGGCCGACATGCATATTTAGTATTCATAAACATGCATTTCACATATCCACATAATCATATAATCATGCATGCCACATAATCATGCATATAACCATTAAAATAACACATATACCAATAATGCCCTTCTGACACGCTAATCGAGGCTCTTAAGCCTTATTAGTGATTTTGGGTCGTTATAGAACCCTCGTACCTCAACCAATTTTCTTCAGTTTTGGTGCTAACTACTTGGTTCTCATTTTCTTTGTCGTTTCTAGGTCCTTGATCATGAGTCATGTTGTGACTTTATATGCGGAAGATGTTGTCTAGGCGGGCCCTATTGTTCTGGAAGGGACTAAACTTCCCTCCGGCAACACGTGGGAAAAGGATGCGGAGAAGAATGAGTTCTAGAATTACCGGATGTTAAACCAGCTAGAAAAGGCTCTTGAAGTAGAGTCGACTCTGGGATTTTTCTACAACCGTCTGCCCTGGAAGGAGGAAAAGGCCCATACTGGCGTGGGCATGTTCGAGGGCTGGAGCATAGGCCACATTTGCGCGGGGGCTATTCTCCCACTCCACAACTACTTTGTGCGATTCCTCAATTTTGTGGGGATTGCGCCTTTCCAGCTTCTCCCCAAGGCATACAAATTTCTCGTGGGTCGGCGTATATTTTGTGCATCGAAGGAGATCCCGATGCCCACTCCCATGGAAGTGCTGTATTTCTACAAGTTGCAGCCGCAACTCAACTCCAAAGACAAGACGCCAGACAAATTTTATAGACTGAAAGTCTAGATTAGTCAGGATCCATTCAACACGTGGAAGCACCCCTTGGATGTTAGGCATTATTGGTTCATGACATCCAAGTTCCTTCTAGAGAAGAACCCCACTCTCGTACTGGACTTCCCGTGTGTGGGTAAGTTTTTATTGTCCACTTCCTCTTCTTTTTTTTACCTTTAGTTTTGTTTACTAGACACTCACAGTCCTGGAACACAAGTCCATATGCTCAGACTCGACTCAGTGAATCATTCCTGGAGCGAAAGAAATTCTATGCCAGTCTGAGTGTTGAGGAGCTAGACTCGGGGGGCTTTATAACTACGAAGAACCTTTGGCTGGTCGGGATGCTTGCCGCTAACTAGTCGATAGATGCCCCTATCTTTCGAGGGCTGCAATGTGAGAGGGATCCTACCTTGAGGAAGGACCTGGCCCTCATCCACATCGAGCTGTGGAGGGCGCAGCCAAGGCAGATGCAGAGAAGGCGATGAGAGACAGGCTCGTCAAGCGGAGAGGGACGAGTTCGATGACCTGGACGCCTTCTCGAGGGGAAGCAGCCTAACACTGGGCCTCCCAGATCTAGCACTTTGGGGCAAGGTAAATTGCCTGCAATTTTAACTTATGCTCCTCATTTTCTAGACTTAGTTAGGAATAGGCAACAGTACCGGGATTATTCGACCGGGACTGTCAGTAAAGTGGGGCTTCCTTGCCCCATTGTTATAGACACACTGACCCTCATGCACTTTTCCTACTTCCCACAATATGGTAGCTTTTTGGACTCGGATGACATGGGGGACCAAATTCACTCTTTCGCCCTAAGGGAGTTGAGTCGGGCTCGTTCTTTAGATAAGGGTTCGTCCCAGAGAAATTTAGACTTTAGTATTTCTCTTATTTTTTGACTTCTATCCCCATTCATGTATTTTTCTTATTAGTTTCCTTTTTCTGTCTATCTCAAGTGATTTGGAGATGTCCAACCCTGCGGCAAAAATGAAGGAAATGATTGAGGCCAGGGCGGCCAAAGCCAAGGCTTCGGCGAAGAGGGTGGTCAAGGGCTTGGCCAAGAAGAAGGTCATAGAGCTAATCCTTGGTGATTCAAAGTCAGTCCAGGAAGCTTCTAAGAGGTCTCCAACTACAAGTTCCCTCCCGGTGGCACACGCCGAAATGATCCCGCCCCAACCTACTCCTCTAAAAGTCATTAACTTGGAGTAGGAGCCTTTTGAAGGAGGAAGGACAGACAAGAGGAAAGTAGACTCGGTCGCCGCGGAGTCCTCAAAGTGGGCCCAGAGGGTCAGGACCAAGGATCTGGCCTTAGCTGGGGAGAAATCCTTCGGGGAAAGCCTCATTGTTATGCAGGAGGTCCCGGAGGCTCCAGGGCTTCCCGTCAACCCAGCCCTTCCTAAGGAAGGGGACCTGGTCCTCCAGGAGGAGAGGATGAAAGTGGTGTTCCGATCTTGGGATGACGGTCAGGAAAATGGGATGAGGTGTATCAAGCCTTGACCATCTGGCAGAAGGTGGAGTTTGCCAAACTTTCGGAGGCCTTCAATGCTCCCCAACAGATCGTGGATCGACTTGTAGCCGAGATCGGGTTCCGGCCTAAGTTGGTCAGGATACGACTCTGCTTGCTGTAGATTTGTTGGCCTAGGTGGGGGCTACCATGTCCACCCTTTAGATTAAGCGATATGCCACCTTGGCCAGCCAGGATGCCCTTTTCATCTCCCAAGCCATTAGTCATCAGGTCGTCACGGTAAGCCACATGCCCGTCTAATTTTTTATTTTACCATCATCGTTGATTGTACATTTTCTAACTTTATTTTATTCAAGGATGCCCTGTTGGCCCATATGAACGTGGATCTAGTGGCAGAAATGGCAGTGAAGCTAGAGACGGCTCAGATGGAGCTGGAGGGGGTCATTAATCAGCAGGAAGCTGCTAGGGAAGCTTTGAGGAAGTAGAATGACCCTAGGGGAATTTTAGTTATTTTAGGCCATTAGATATATTTAACCAAGGGTTGGTTGTAGAAGGAACCACAAAAAATAGGGTACTCTCTCTCCTTCTCTCTCGACCACTCATTTTCTCTCTCTCTCTCTCTCGGTTTGATTTTTGGGCAGAATTGGAGGATTCATGCTTGAGAATTTAAGGCTTGAGGGTTTAGAAGTGTGTTGCTCAAGGAGTTAATTCATAAATGATGTAACAATTCTAAGCTTAAATTTTGAGTTTTCCTGTGTTTTTGTGTTGCATATAAGCTTGCGAGTTTTAGATTGTGAATTGGGTATTTGGAGGTGTTTTAGGTGTTATGAAGCTTGGGTTTTACTGCTAGATTGGTGGTTATGTGGTTTTGAGGTTTGGTTTTGATACTGGGGCTGTTTGGTTTTGTTTTTGGCTGAGTTTGGATTGAAGAAAATGCAGGGGAGCTGGGTTTGCGGGGTCCAGCCGCGATCGTGTTCTTGGGTGCGACAACTTGAGCAAACCCCAGATCCTTCATTGGGCTTTGTCTGGCAAGTGCGTTACGACCCTCAAGGGCAAGTCATGGCCTACTCCTGGCACCCAGACAGGGGAGCTGACTGTCTAGAAGGCACACCACGGCCCTTGGGGGCAGGTCGAGGCCCCCCTGGAACCTTTTTGGCCTGGCTTGGTTTACTTGGTTTTATGGGCGGGTATTCGAACCTTAAGGATCGGGATCGAACCTACTACTAGGTTTAGTAGAGTTTGAGGTCCCGGGGACTAGGACTTGGTCCGGAAATCTTTTATTACTCATTTATTAATGGGATTTCATATTTGGCCTAAGGTGAAGATCGTGCTCAAGGGTCGTTCTTAACATATTTTACGCTCGAACTTGAAGTAAGAAAAATGCACCCATTATGTGACATGATTATTGATGAGGCATGTTGAGTGCTCTATATGTGGACATTTGTTGCATTATGAATGCCTGGTTGCATTGCTTACTTGTGAATGGCACTGACTTATTAGATAGAAACAATAGTAGTGCTGAGTGCTAGTCGTTAAGCTCTGACTTATTAGTCAGGATCGACAATAGTACTGAGCGTTGGTCGTATGGCATCGACTTATGAGTCAAGAGCGGCAATAGCACAAGGAGCGCTGGTTGTTACGATTAGATCTAATCAACAGAGTTTTGTACGCTCGTCCGACCCTATGGTTGAAGAAAAACTAAAGTGCTTGGCTAGTTACTTAGAGCGAGGGCTAAAAGGCCTAGAGTGACTTGATAGTCACATGGCTGGGGCACATGACTGGGGCACATGACCCCAGGATGACTTAATAGTCATCTATTCAGAGCGTAGGACACTGGGATGACTTAATAGTCATCTATTTAGGGAGTAGGATCCCAGGATAACTTAATAGTCATCTATTCAGGGCGCAGGACCCCAGAATGATTTCATAGTTACCTATTCAGGGCACAAGACCCCAGGATGACTCACAATCATCCTGATTAGGGCTGCAAGCCCCAGAATGATTTCACAATCATTTAATAATACTTGTATACATGCAGTAATAAGTTTTCTTGCTGAGCCTTGGCTCACGAGTTCTATGTGGTGCAGGTAAAGGGAAAGAAAAGCTTACCCAGCCTTGAGTGGAGAGCTTAGGTGGTGACGTGTCGCTTGACCACCATGGCCAAGGTGTTTAAGGGGAACTAGGGTTTAACCTTATTTTAGCAGCTCAGGTCGGTGGATTGTAACTTTTGAATTGTAATGATCGTTTTGGATTGTAAACAACTTTGTAAACACTATCATGGGATCCCATGTACAATTTAACGTTTTTAATAAAATATCCATTCCATTTGATCAAAATTTTAACCCTGACCATTAATAACACTTAGATGCACGTTTATGGCCTAATTACTCGTTTAACGAGTTAAGCACTATTTAAAATACATAATGTGACGGTCTTGGTTATCCAGGGTGTTACAAGTTGGTATAAGAGTGTGCCAAGGTTACGGGTTCCTATAGACAGGCTAGGCATGTACACTTTCCACTAAAAACAAGCTCGACTCATGGTTCGGTAACTATTTATGTGGTTTGTGTTTAATTGCTTAAATAGAATATAAATGCTTTACCTGCATGCATGAGAGGCACTGATAGGGCCTGGCCCTTGACTGCTGCATGATAAGCAAGAACGTGCTTATTAGCACTGATATTGCTAGAACATGCTTATTAGCATTGTTAATTGTTATGTTTATGAATCGACATTCTTATTAGCATGATTTTTGAACGTGGATGAGTTTCTGCTTGATCTTGGACCGTGAGGTGGCAAGAGGTTTAGTTATCACTACCTAATTAGCCACATTGATTATTTCAGCAAGGGATAAGTTGAAAGTATGCTTCCAAGTCAAGTAGATTCATCAGCTGGCCAGGAAGATCAGGGCTAGAATGATAGACAGGGTCAAGATAATGACCAGGGTCAAACTCCTCAGCCAGCTCCTGAGAACTAGCAACAGTTGCTTGTTGATTTACAGGCCAGGGTAATGAGGCAGGAAGAAGAAATACGCCTCCTGAGACAACAGTAGGTTCCTGCAGGGAACATGTTACCAAAGACACCACATGTATGATGCCAACAGTTGAGTAGCCGCCAGAGGCTGGGAATAAATGGGAACCTCTTTATGAAAGGTCCAGGAAACAACACCCTCCAGTTTTTTAGGGTAGTGCAGATCCGGCCAAGGCCGAGCAGTGGATGAGCATGGTTACCACCATCTAAGACATTATGAGGGTGTCTGGTAATGAGAGGGTGGCTTGTGCCAGATATATGTTTCGGGAGGATGCCCAAATTTGGTGGGAAGTGATATCCCAGACCAGAAATGTTAATGCCTTGAGTTAGAAGAGTTTTAGATACTGTTCAATGAAAAGTACTACAATGATGCTATCAGGCCTGCAAAAGCTGAAGAGTTCAACAAGCTATTTCAGAAGAGTTTGTGAGTGACTGAATATGCTTTAAAGTTTGACAGACTAACAAAGTTTGCAGGAGAATTGGTGCCCACTAACGGGACCAGAAGGGAGAGGTTTCTCCAAGGGCTACAACCTAGGATAGTCCGTGATGTTCGTATTACCACTGTGCCTGGAATGACTACTTATGCACAGGTGGTTGAGAAGGCACTCATAGCTGAGAGCACAAAGAACAAGATCTGGCAGAATAACACAACCAAGAGAGGCTTTAGGAGGGTGGGACATCCAATTATTGGTTCAGGTAGGGGCAGAGGCCCCAATGATCAGAAAAGGAAGGCTCCTAATGCTTTTCTAGCTCTAGGCCCTAACAGGAGACCACGTGGTATTGCAATGGGCTGCCAGGGCGGCAGTGAGGTTTGGAGCACTTTTCTTGAGTGCCCTAGATGCAAGAGGCGTCATTTAGGGGAGTTTTCGGGCAAGTGCCTACTTTTTATGCGGGGTAGTGGGACATTTGGGAAAGGATTGTCTGAGAGCAGGAAAGGAAGAGCCAAGAAAGGCAGACAGCTCGGCCCCAACTCGAGTGTTTGCATTAACTCAGGCTGAAGCTAAGGCTTGTCCCTCAGTAGTTACAGGTCATCTTTTTAGTGTTGGAACCCCTTACACTGTTTTGATTGATTCTGGTGTTACACATTCTTTTGTTGCTAGTAGAATTATTGATTGACTGTGCAGACCATGTGATTATTATGCTGTGGGGTTTGGGACCTTATTACCCACTACGGAGTTAGTAGTATCCAGAAGGTGGGTCAGATCATTGCCAGTGACAATGGAGGGCAGAGAGTTATCAGTTGATTTTATAGAGTAGGTTATGAACGACTTTGACGTGATTTTTGGTACGGACTAGTTAATAAAGTATGGGGCTACCATAGATTGCAAAAGGAAAATGGTAACCTTTGAGCCTGGAGGTGAGGATCCTTTTGTGTTTGTTGGCACTGTGCATGGACCTAGTATACCTATGATATCAATTATGAGGGCTAGAGATTTATTGCAAGGTGGATGCATATGATTCTTAGCCATTGTGGTTGATAACACTTAGGTCATGCCAGTGGGACCAGACGACAAAAGACTAGTCTGTGAGTTTCTGGATGTGTTTCTAGAAGAGTTACTAGTCACCATACAGGGAGATCAAATTTGTGATTGAAATGGCACCAGGGACAGAGGCAGTGTCTAGAGCACCTTACAGAATGGCCCCAGCAGAATTAAAAGAATTGAAGGTACAACTGCGGGAGCTTTTAGATTTGGATTTTATTAGACCTAGTTTTTCACCGTGGGCTGCACCAATTCTGTAACGTCCTAAATTTCCTAATATGTGATATGTGATATATATTATGCATGTTTATACATTAGCTAGAATTTGATTAGGGGGCCAGGATGGCATATTATGGATTATGTGATATATATACATGCATTATTATGTGATTATGTGAGTTATATTATAATATGATTTGGTATGCATGTTTAAGTGTATTAAATATGCATGTGGGGCCATTTCTGATTAATTAGGCAATTTTCGTAATTTGGCATGTTATGGGTATATTTGGCATATATGTGATATGTGTGTGTGAGACCACATTATTATGTGGATATATATATATATATATTTGGGTTACTCGGCACGTGACGATCCTAGGGAGGAAGATAGTGGGAATGTCACAACGGGACTCATACCTGACTCAGAGTGAGTGAAGGGGTATATTGGGTATTTAGCACATTACTAGGATAATGGGTAATGGGAATGATTATTTGATGATATATTGGGAGTTAGTGAGATGAGGAGGGAATTCTGGGAACTTTGACTATTTTACCCCAGGGGGCATTTTTGGGACCCTGAGCATTAGGATTTGCTTGAGGTTACTTAAGCTCGAAGTAATTTGTTAGAAATAAAAACAACGTTCATAATATTCTCTCTCTCTCTCTCTCCCATTTTTTTTTTGACACCATTCATATTCTCGAAGGAAACTTGAGTTTTAGGACTCAGATCCAGGCAAGGATTGAGGCATAGAGATTTTAGTAAGGATTAGAAGTTATTAGCCAGAGGATTTAGTTGGGAAATGACTTAATCAAAGGTGATAGCTAGGGGCTTAGAAATAGGATCGTACTTGAGGGTCGTTTATTGGTAACTTGTGCTTGGACCAAAGGTAAGAAAACTGCACCCAATGTGTGATGCATGCGATACATGTGGTTAGGGCATGGCATGGATGTTGAATATGGAATTGATCAGAGCTTGAGTCTCTGTAATTATGCATTATTATGATTATGTTTGTGATTATTGATTAAGCATGCTGAATGCCTTATATCTGGATAGTTGACATATGATATATGCCTGTTTGCATTACCTTATTGAGGAAACACTTACTTATTAGTTAAGAAACGATAATGGTGTTTAGTACGGGTCGTGAAGCTCTGACTTATCAATCATGATCGGTAATAGTACTGAGTGTTGGTCGCATGGAATTGACTTATGAGTCAAGAGCGGCATTATCGTATTAAACGTAGTCCAAAATGATTAGATCTAATCAACATGAGCATTAAATGCTTGACTGACTTATTGGTCGAAGAAAACTAAAGCGCCTAGCTAGTCTAAGGCTAATTACTCAAAGCCAGGGCTAAAAGGCTCAGATGACTGGAACATCACATGGCTTAGGGTGCAGGACCCTAGAGAGACTTATTAGTCATCTATTTAGGGCGCAGGAGCCTAGAGAGACTTATTAGTCATCTATTCAAGGCACAAGACCCCAGAGAGACTTATTAGTCATCTATTCAGGGTGCAGGACCCCAAAGAGACTTATTAGTCATCTATTTAGGGTGCAGGACCCTAGAGAGACTTAAAAGTCATCTTTTTAGGGTGCAGGACCCCGGAGAGACTTAATAGTCATCTATTCAAGGCGCAGGACCCCAGAGAGACTTATTAGTTATCTATTCATGGTGAAGGACCCCAGATTGACTTAATAGTCATCCATTCAGGGCGTAGGACCCTAGATTAACTAAAAAGTCTTCTACTCAGGGCGCAGGATCCCATAATCATTTATTTGAACTTGCCTGCATGCATGAATAGGGTTATTACTGGTAGGCATGCTTATTATGATTTGGTGACACGTTATTATCTGCTTATGAGCATGTTTTTGAGTTTTCTTGTTGAGCCTGAACTCACGAGTGCTATATGGTGCATGTAAAGGTAAAATAAAGCTGGACCATTGTTTACTTGGAGAGATTAGGTGACGATGTGTACAAATATGGGTGCTCGACCACCATAGTCGGGGTTTAAAGAAGAACTGGGGTGAAACCCTATTTTGTCGCTTAAGTCGGCTCGTTGTAAATCTTTTATGATAATTAACCTTTAAAATGTATTTTGGGATCAAATGTATACAGTAATCATTTTAGTGAAACGTTGTATGTTTGACCAAACATTTTAACCCTAAACCGTTAATCAGACTTAGTTACATGATTATGGCCAAATGACTTGTTTAGCGAGTTTAACACTGTTTAAATTACATAGTGTAACGGTCCCTGGGTAGTAGGGCGTTACAAACTTGGTGTCTGAGCGAGCCAAGGTTAAGGGTTCCTGTAGACAAGTTGGGCATGTACACTCATCACTAAAGTCAAGCTTCACTCAGGGTTTGGTAACTATTTATGTGGTTATGTGCTTTAGCACCAAAATGGTATATGAGTGTGATGTTGTGTGATTGTTCCCGTGGGGGAGGACTTTTGAATGTTCTTATCATGTTTAATGGATCAAGTTATTGATTGCAGACTAATCAGAGGTTATGTAACCAAGGCAGTTAATGGGAACCAGTGGTGGTTATACCAAGGCTGGGAATTACAGCAAGGGCCTGAGTTCTTTACCTGCCCCTCAGAATCGGCAGAAGGTGTTTCTAGGTATGAAATTAAGATTGCAGAGGCAAGAGGAAGAGATCAGGTGTTTAAAACAACAACATGTTCTGTAAGGGAACCCATCTTCCTTTGCTATGCCAGGAGTGGCACCAGTATTGGCTCATACTAGGGTTGAGGATAGATTGGAATTTCTGTGTGGAAGATTCCAGGAATATTACCCTCTAGTTTTTGAGGGAGTCCTAGATCCATTCAGAGCTGAGAAATGGATGGGCATGATCAATTCCATCCTCGACAGTATGGGGGTGGTAGGTCACGATAGGGTGATTTGTGCTACATATGTGTTGCGTGAGGATGCCCGGATGTGGTGGGAAGTGGTATCCCAGACACAAGATACTGCTGCAATGAACGGGAAAGAATTTAGACAACTGTTTAATGAAAGATATTACTGTGATGTAGTCAAGACTGCTAAGACAAATGACTTTATGAACCTGGTTCAGGGAAATGGAATGGTAACCGAGTATATTAATAGATTTGATGGGTTGGCCAAGTTTTCATTTGATACGGTACCCACAGATGTAGCTCGAAAGGAAAGGTTTATCTAGGGATTGAATCCCAGAATGGCTCAGGGCGTTACAGTCACCCCAGTACAGGAAATCTCTACCTATGCTCAGGTGGTAAGGAATGCTCTTGTTGTTGAGAGAACAGGAAATGAGATTGGGAAGGAGAGTGCTGGAGAATGTAGCGCTCAAGTACTGGTACCTCTCTTGTTGGATCAGATAGGGGCAGAGATCCCAGTGATCAGGAAAGAAGAGTTATCAGTGTATTCGATACCTCTGGTTTAGGAAAGAGGTTCCGAAGTGTTGGGATAAGCCATCAGGGCAAGAACGAAAATTGGAAATTATACCCGAAATGCACTCGGTGCATGAGGCATCATCTAAGGGAATGCCGAGCAAAGGCATGTTTCTTATGTGGGATGGTTGGTCACCTCATTAAGGATTGCCCAGGACAGAGGACAGATGAGCAAAAGGGGGCGAACAGCTTGACTTCAGCTCGAGAGTTCGCTCTGACGTAGTCAGAGTCAGAGACTAAGACTGAGACTAGAGTTGGTTCCTCAGTGGTGGCAGGTCAGCTTTTTGGTTTTGATTCTTGTAATTTGTTAATTGGTTCTGGTGCCATGTTGCTCTTTTTTTTTTGTTGCATTTAAGAGAGGTATAGACATGATATGCAGATTACATGGTTATGTTGTGATGAGAATGTGATAATCTATTGGTAATTTAAGAGACTAGTTAGATTATTGTGGAAAGGACTCATCAGTTAATTTGATAGAGTTGGTTATGACTGACTTCGATATGATCCTGGATATGGATTGGTTAGCCAAGTTTGGAGCAATGATAGATTGCAAGGAAATGATGGTAACTCTTGGGCTTGAGGGTGAGAAACCCTTGTATTTGTTGGCACTGTGCATGGACCCCGTATGTTTATGACATCTTTATTTAGAGATAAAGACCTATTGTAGGAAGGATGCATAGGACTCTTAGCTAGTGTGGTGGATAAACTTAGGTCGTGCCAGTGGGACCAGGATAGACTCGATTAGTCTGTGAGTTTCTGGATTTATTTCCAGGCGATTTTCCAAGATTACCTTTACACAAAGTGATGGAATGGTAATTAGGTTGATGCCAAGGACGAAACCAGGTCAAGGCACAGTATTGAGCGGCTTCAGCAAATCTGTAGGAACTAAAGGTTCAGTGTTTGAGTAAGACGATATTCTTTAAGGTGGATCTTCAATCTGGTTATTACCAGCTGAAGATCACGGAGAAGGATAAGAAGAAGATTTTTTTATATCAGTTATGGGCACTAGGAGTGTTGAGTTATGTCTTGTGGATTTGATTAATGCCCCAGATGTTTCGATATATCAGTTGAACAAGGTATTCAAAGATTATCTTAATTGGATTTGTGATCATCTTGATCGACGGTATTGTGGTGTATTCTCAGTCAAAGATTGGCCAAGGGTAAGGAACGCTTCAGAGGTCAGGAGTTTCCTTGGACGGACAGGATATTACGTGTGCTTTATGGAGGAGTTTTGAGTCTTCTTGCAGATCAGAATCAGTTTATAGATTATTATGATATCTCATTGACAGAAAAGGAGATTGCTTATGCATCATGTTAGCTGAAGGATATGGCCAGAATTGGATAAGAGTTACTGGTGGGCTAGTTGGCCAACATTACACTTGAGTTTATTATTTTAGAGAGGATCAAAGGAAAAACAGTTGAGTGAACAACAGATGGGAAGAATCAAAGTGAATGTCTTAGCTGGATTAGCTATAGATTATGCAGTGCTAGGTATGAGTTTATTGAGGTATTGGGATCGGACTTGGGATCCAATGGACACTAAGATTAAATGGGAGGTTTTGGATGAATTTCATATTACCCTTTTATTCTCTTCATCTAGGCATCATGAAGATGTACCAGGATTTGAAAGCTTTATATTGATGGCCTAGGATGGAGAGGGACGTAACTGAATACATGGCAAAGTTCCTAAGTTAATAGCAGGTCAAGACAGAGTATCAAAAACCAGTAAGGCCATTACAGCCTTTGTGTATTCCATAGTGGAAAGGACATCGCGATGGATTTCGTGGTGTGGTTGCCTAGGGTAGTGGGCTTGTGTGATTTCAATTCGGGTCATTATCAAGTATACAAAGTCAGCTCACTTTTTTCAGTAAGGACGAGCAATACAGTTGATCAGTATGCAAATTTCTATGTGAGAGAGATAGTACGCCTTCGTGGAATTTGAGGTCTATCTTATTAGATGAAGACCCTGCTTTTACTTCCAATTCTTGGGGAAGATTGCAGAAGGCGATGAGTATACATTTGGAGTTTAGTACAGTTTATTATTCTCTGATTGATGATGAATCAAAGAAAGTTATCCAGTTTTGGAAGGGCACCTTATGAGATGTTGTGTGGTCAGAAATGTATATCGCCCATTCACTAGGATGAGAAGGGTGAGATGTCATGTTTGGATCCTTTGGTAGTGTAGGGGATCATTGAGGCTATTGAAAAGATTAGAACTTGGATGCTCGCTTCTCATAATACACAGAAAAGTTATGTTAATTTGAGGTGAAGGAATGTGGAGTTCCAAGTGGAAGACCGTATCTTCCTTAGATTATCACCATGGAAAGGGTGAGAAGATAAGGGCAAGTTGAGCCCAGATTAGTTGGACCATTTGAAATCTTGGATAGGATCAGTCAGGTTGCCTATGGATTGGCCTTATCTTTGTCACTATTGACCGTATAAAATATATTTCATATTTTCATGTTGAGGAAACATGTGTTCGAAGAGACTCATGTGTTGAGTTATGAAGATCTGGAATTAGAAGCTAAGTTTTCATGTGAGGAATAGCCTGTAACTCCCTGGATAGCCAAGACCGTTACATTGAGTGTTTATAAAGGTGCAAGACTTGCTAATCAAGTCATTTAATTCAAAACATGTTACTAAAACTATAGTTGAGCTAGGGTTAAAATAATTTGGTCTCAAAGCTGTATTCCTTATAAATAAGCAGTATTCTTTTTACATGGGATCCCAAAAGTAATAAGTTAAAGACTGTTTACAAAAGAACGTAGATCTAAATACAACGATTAGCCACTCTAAGGAAAAACAGGTAGTTAAACATTTCTCGTCCTGTTCCTCTCCTCGACCGTGATGGCCAAATAGCTGACTATGTACATTCAACCCCGCAGCTCTCCTTCTCAAGATTGGTTCAACTTGCCTCTGCCTTTACCTGCACCACGTAGCACCCGTGAGCCAAGGCCCAGCAAGAAAACACAATAACAAAGCACAATCAATCACAGACAATCAAATATCTCATACCGCAAAAGCATGTACTCAACAATTTAAGCATCCATGTTATCCACATATTCAGCATACCAAATATATCATTCCACATCAATAATCAATTCACATATGAAAGTTAGGGTTAACGCCCTTAGGCCACACCTTTTATTTATCCCACTAACTCCGGCCCGCTTAAACTGAGCTCAGTGAATATTAAGCTGTCCTCGGCTACCAGTGGTCGAGCCGCGCCCTGTGCGCAAATATAATTTACGGCACCCTTAGGTCGTTTATCACATGTCCCATGGAGTAATACCATCTATGACATTATACAGTTAACGGGAGCACTTAGTCCCATCACAAACACATAACCGGGTGCAGTTTTCTTACCTTTAGATTTGCTAGCTTTGATCGATTGATCCTCAAGAATGATCCCTCTCGAGCCCTAGCGCACACCTAGTAACAAACATATATCAGAATCATCACCAAACCTCAAGTCCAAAACCTAACCTCGGGACCAATCCCGAGCCCTCGGGAAGCTCTAAATCCACCGAACGGGGTGGTGGGATCAATCCCCGAACCCCCAGGCAAAAACCCTTGAAAATAACCCAAAAAACATTTTTTGGAAACAGGGTAGCACTACAGCGCTCTTTGGAGGGCGCTACAGCGCTACAAACAGAACCTAAAAACGTCCCAGACAACATGGCATAGCGTTACAGCGCCCAAAGGCTAGCGCTATAGCTAGTCACAGAACAGCAACCCTGCATTTTTCCCTCCTTCGATTTTCCCGAGCCAAACCTTACCAAAACTTTTCCAAACTTCAACCAAACTTAAAAAAACTTATCAACATGTCTAACTCATCCCAAATGACCCAACCACATAAAACTTAAGCACATGCACTCCAAATCCCAAAATTCACCATGACTGGGCCTCAAACTCAGAGACTCAGCAAAATAACTAAAGCCTCAGGATTTTATAGCTAGAATTTCATACCTTCAATGGAGAGTCGACCTTAAGCTAGCCTCTACACCTCCTTGGCTTACTCCTCCTCAAATCCTCAACTTTAATTCCCTTAATTCCCCATAAAAACTCAGTTCAGAAAATTATCTCAACCAAAACCAGAAACATAAGAGAAGACCCTAGAAACTTACCTCAGTTGGATGCCTAATCCCTACTGAATTCTCACACTTGATCAAGGTCTCAAGCACAAGGACTTAGCCAAGAACTCCTCTGAATTTTAGCTCCAAAAGACCCCAAGGAATGGAGAAGAATCCGAAACCGATAGAGAGAAAAATGAACTTCTATTTTTCCTTCTTTCTTTTTCCTTCTTCTTTTCTTTCCTTTAGACTATAGACTTTTCCCACTAAGGCATAAAGCAACTTAACTCTTATCCCTTATAAGCCAAATGACCAATTTTCCCTCCCTTGACTTCTAAGCCTTTTAATCCACCTAGGGGCACTTTGGTCGTTTCACCCAATTCCCGCTAATTCCTCAAATGTCTCTGATATTTATCGCTTAATTCTTGACACCTAACTAGTTCCCAATTATATTCCTCAATATCAAATAATCTCCAATATATTACCTAAACTCCCAAAAATACCCCCAGGCTCGCCCCGAGCTGGGTATAAATCCCCACCGTGACTTTTTCACTAAACCGCTCACTAGGATCGCCTTGAGTCACAGATTATAAATATATCTACATAATAATGTGGTCTCGACAATTTATCAAATATATACAGTTATGCCCTCAATGGGCCAAAATTACGATTATGCCCTTCTAACCTAATTAGGGCCTACATGCATACTAATACACATAGTCATGCATCATAGTTATTCAAATAATCATATATCATCCATTTCATCATTATATCACATATAATCCAATTATGCCCTCCCGACACACTAATCAATGCCCTTAAGCCTTATAATCAAATTTTTGGTCGTTACATAGCCATTCCAGATATGAGACAGAAAGAATAGAGTTCGAAGGAACAAAGCTATACATTGGATTAAGGTATTATACAAAAACAGTAAGGTCGAGGGACCAACTAGGAAACTAGAATCAGTTATGTGGGATTGATGTTCTGGGCTAGTAAGATAAAATTTCAAGGACAAAATTTCTGTAAGGAGGGGATAGTTGTAAAGTCCTGAATTTCCTAATAAGACTTAGGGCCTTGATTAGGGGGCTAGGGTGGAAAATTGTGGAATTATGTGATATATATGTGCACCATTATGTGATTATGTGAGTTATATTATAATATGACTTGATATACATGTTTAGGTGTATTAAATATGTATGTGGGGCCATTTTTGATTAATTGGGAAATTTTCATAATTTGGCCCGTTATGGGTATATTTGGCATATATGTGATATGTGTCTGTGAGACCACATTACTATGTGGATATAAATATGTGGGTTACTTGGCATGAGACGATCCTAGGGAGCAAGCTAGTGGGAAAGTCACAACGGGACTTATACCTGACTCAGAGTGAGTGAAGGGGTATATTGGGTATTTAGCACATTATTGGGATATTGGGTAATGGGAATAATTATTTAATGATATATTGAGAGTTAATGAGATCTGGAGGGAATTATGGGAATTTTGACTATTTTAGCCCAGAGGGCATTTTTGGGACCCAGAGCATTAGGATTTGCTTGAGGTTACTTAAGCTCGAAGTAAAATGTCAGAAATAAAAAGAACATTGTCTCTCTCTCCTTTTCCATTTTTGACACCATTCACAGTTACGAAGGAAACTTGAGTTTTAGGACTCGGATCCAGGCAAGGATTGAGGAAAAGCGATTCTAGGGAGATATTAAAAGTTTATTAGCCGGAGGATTTAGTTGGGAAATGACTTAATCAAAGGTGATCACTAGGGGCATGGAAATAGGATCGTACTTGAGGGTCGTATATTGGTAACCTGTGCTTGGACCAAAGGTAAGAAAACTGCATCCAGTATGTGATGCATGTGCTTATGTCATGGCATGAATGTTGAATATGGAATTGATCAGAGCATGAGTCTCTATAATTGTGCATTATTATGATTATGTTTGTGATTATTGATTAAGCATTTTGAATTCCTTATATCTAGATAGTTGACATATGATATATGCCCGTTCGCATTACCTCATTGAGGAAGCACTTACTTATTAGTTAAGAAACGACAATGGTGTTTAGTACGGGTTGTGAAGCTCTGACTTATCAATCATGATCGGCAATAGTACTGAGCGCTAGTCGTATGGAATTGACTTATCAGTCAAGAGCGACATTGAATGCAAGCTGACCTATTGGTCGAAGAAAACTAAAGCGCTTTGCTTGTCTAAGGCTAGTTACTCAGAGCTATGGCTAAAAGGCTCAGGTGACTAGAACGTCATCTATTCAGGGCACAGGACCCTAGAGAGACTTATTAGTCATCTATTCAAGGCACAGGACCCCCGAGAGACTTATTCGTCATCTATTCAGGGCGGAGGACCGCAGAGAGACTTATTATTCATCTATTCAGTTCGCAGGACCCTAGAGAGACTTACTAGTCATCTACTCTAGGCGTAGAACCCCGGAGAGAGTTATTAGTCATTTATTCAGTGCGCAAGACCCCAGATTGACTTAATAATCATCCATTCAGGGTGCAGGACCCCAGATTGACTAAACAGTTATCTACTCAGGGCGCAAGACCCCATAATCATTTATTTGTACTTGTCTGCTGATATCGCCCAATAAACTCCTAAGCAGTCGCAGTAGTAATCGGGCTATTTCGTATCCACAGAGAGGCAAACACAACTAAAGATTAGATTAGTAAATAAAAGACAAAAATAAAGTAGAATTGAAGAAATGGATTTTGTGAAAGTAAAATGATAGAATAAGGAAAATGATTAGATAAAGTGCATGGCAAGGTAGATATGTAGTGCTGTAAAACCTATTCTAATATTGATATTAAGTCAAAACACAGTTGCAATTCTACACCATTAATTGCAACTAGAAGATGTATATGTTAAAAGCACAAATTAAATAATCTAGATTAGATTGAATCTAACTCCTAATTTCATAGCATATCATATTATATATCCAAGAGTGACAAAATACCACTGGCAAAATGCAGTAAAAGACATACAATATAACAAATATACTAAAATAAATTAACAATCTAAGTTACATAAGAAAAGCATGACTGAACTTATGTAAAAGATGCTAAATAATTTTAGAAAAGAAATTAGAAGATGAGAAACAAAATAATTAATGAGATATGGAAATGAAGCATAGGAAAAATCAATATCAATATTGAGAATGAAAAGTACAACAACTACAATCTAACCTCACCAATATTTCTAAAATAATTAACTCATTTTTGTCACCTAAAAGCAGCAAAATTAAACTAGAAATACGAAAAGAAACAAAATACAAAGTGTCTTTTTCCACCCTCCAATCTGATGATTTTTTCCCTACATTTGGTCCTCTATTTATAGTGAAAATAGGACCCAAAATGTGTATTTACGTGCATTATGAAGTTGAGAAAGTGGCTTCAAAATAGGTGCAAAGTGGGACAAGTGGGAGACAACTGCAGCAGACACGTTGGCCACGTGGCGGAGGCTGATTGGCTCGGCAGCTGGCGCGGTAGGAGAATGGGGGACAGCCGCCAGGAGGTTGGACACGTGGTGTCTCTTGGTTGGCTCATCAGGTGCGGTAGGCTGACAGGTGGCAGCGCGTCAAGCGGCAGGTGGTGACAGCATGTCAGGCAGCTGTCAGGCGGCTCGGCTTCGGCGGCGCGGCTGGCGGCTGTGTCAGGCTGAATGGTTTTGGGCTTGATTTGCACTTGGTTTTCTTACAATTTTGTCAAAAATGTCACTTTGTTTCAATCTTTCTTCAATTATACATTCTTTTGTTCTTCTTTCTTTTTCTTTGTGTCAAAATACATTTTATTTCCTGAAAATTAGACACAAATTAAATTAAAATTAATATTTTCAAATATAAAATATATGACAATAAATCCATGAAAATATTAATTAAAACTTAATTGATTTTAAACTTTAAAACTAATAAAATGATATTTTTGAGCACTAATCACAACCCCCAACCAGCTTATTGCTAGTCTCTAGCAATTCAAGCGAAATAATAATTGTCAACATGATATATTTCAGGTCAAAAATTATAAAAGAACTTAAGTATTAACACAAAATGTTAGTAATAAGTCAACAAGAGTTATCAAAATTACTTCGAATAAATCTAGAGTTGTGAGTGTGTGCACCAAACTTGAACCTTCTTACCGCAAACCATAGCACATAAAGCCTTCGAAATTATGCCAAGTAAAAGTCTCAACTCCATTAACCTCTCATGTAATTGAAAATATTTAAAGTTTAAGGGTTTCACTCATGGAGTTGGAAAAGAAGTAAGCACTCATCAAATTGGTATATATTTAGGACAAACTCTTACATAATTATTGAAACGAAGATAGGAAATAAATTATTTGGAAAACCACCATAAAGAGTACCACAAAACCAGTTTTTCAGGAATTCTAAGTTCAATAGACAATCTTTACATTTATTCTAAGAGCCATAAAATAAAACATGAAATTAATAAACACACACTTTTTTTTTTAACACAAGAGACAACATAATTGAAAATGATAGAACTATTGCTCTTGTGTTTTTCTTTTCCTTTTTTTTTTTTTTTTTCTTTTTTTTTTCTTCTTTTTTTCGTCTTTTTTTTTTTATGAAGAACATAATATAAGGCTCTCTAATAAGATTTGTCTATAGAAAATATTATCCCTAAAACATCATCCATTCATACCACAATAGCTTGTCCAAATAATTATAACCATTTCTAAGAATCAATAAAAATTTAAAAGTTGTTTTCTCAAGTCTCACCTCTCACAGAAAAGAATGAATTCTTAAACATGGAAAATTTCTAAACTAATATGTGCTAACAACCATCTTACCACAACGTTTGGCATGTGCATTAGGTAACTCTAGAGAAACTCTTAGTAATACAGATAACAAAAATTGACTCAAAAGTAACATTTTGCAAGAATAAATAAGTAATTTTAAAAAAAATTGACCGTAAAAATATTAATATGACAAATATTAACATGAACGTGCATGAATATGCTCACCACCCCTAACCAAAATCAGACAATGTCCTCATTGTTTAAAAATGTATTCATGAAAAACGTGAAATGAGAACATGTAGAGAGTGAGGTAATGCAAAATGATATGATATTGATTCTTAGAAAAAGAAAAATAAATGACAAGACAAACTATCATAATTAAATAAAAAGGAAAAATAAAACAAACCAGAAATAAAGAAAGCAAGGAAAGATAGAACCTGATTAGTCTTGGCAAACCGGAGAAAAGTCTCCTTAGGTTGGTTCACCAACTCAATATTCTTGACTATCTAGTATCGAAAATGAATTTTCTTTTATTCTGTGTCTCAAAAATGGAAGCATTAGTAACATTCTCAGGATAAAGAATATGTTCGTTTCCAGTATCATGGAGGAAATAGTGTGATTGATTCTTTGAGAAAAGTTTGTGAATTTCCTCCACAATAAGGTTTATCACATCAGTATGATAACAATTGTTTTCTTTCAGAGTTGTTGGAAGAATTTCAGCATGAGAAGTATTTTCACTCCGAATAGTAATGGCATCATCCTCATCAAATTTCTAGGAAATAGGATTAGAGATTGGTGCCATTGTTTCCTCATCTGATTGGAATTGACTGAAATAATGTGAATTAACTTTGTCGGTCAATTTTGAAAATTGAGTTCGAATTTCTCTAAGTTCCTCCATCATGTGTTTAGTAATGTTGCTTATGTATTTAGTAAAGTTTATTTGTTTCTCCATAATTGTATATAATGTTTCCTCTAAGGAATCTGTATTAGTTTAGACATTATGTGGAGGTTCATGGTAAGAGTTAGAAAAATCGTGCTCGACATTCCTACTAGATGGTGTCAATTCCCAACCAATCGGTGCCCGGTAGTTGTACTTAGACTTCCAACTTGAAGCAACAGGATTTTTCCAACTAAGATTATTATTCTTGTAGTAAGAATAGTATTGAAAAGCTTCCTCCCTTTCTCTAAGAGTTCAGTAATCTTGAGCAAAATGGTCGACTCTTTCACAGTCAAAATATGGTTCATCATACTCTACCTTTATGACCTCATTGCTTTCTTGACCATACTTAGCTTTCAAGTTTTCGAATTCTCTAGTCAAGAATTCTACTTCAGATTTAAGGTACTCTCTTTCGCTAAGTTGGTGGGCACCTCTAAATTTTCTAGTACCCTCAGTAGCAATAGATTTTGGATTGTTTTGAAGTGAAGAGAGATATGTTGGATATTAGTACTCAAAACGTCAATGATCTTCTTCATTCATTTGCTATTTTTTTTTTTGTAAGTATTATAAGCGCAAGTGTGTAATAACGTAATAATTATACACCAAAAATGTTCACAGGCCAATTGGGAAGGCTGCCAAGGTACCACTTTAGGCGCAAGAGCTTTTCTCGAACTCCTCGAGGTTCTTAGAAAAGGTTGGAGGGTAATGCTAACACAGACCTTATTTAAGAACTAATTTTTCTAAGATAGAACACGTTTGGTTTTTACTGATTTCCAAACTTACACAAATGTTCTCAATACTTTGTTTTGATACAAAGTTTTATTTTTATTTTTATTTTTTTGAAAAAAAAAACTAAATCTAAAAATATAATATCCTAAACCTAAAAGTAAAATAACTAAATAAAATTTTAAAAAATAACTAAAAATGAGCCCAAAAACAAAAATTAAAAACAAATAAGCAAACTAAAAATAAAAGTAAACCTAAAAGTAAAATAAACACAATTAGAAAAATGAATAAATAAAAAAAGAAACTAAAAATAAAAATTACCAAGGAAAAAAAATTAAAAGAGAAATTAAAAAATTATACTACTTTAAAAAAAAAAAATTAATTTACTATGCAAACCTTTAATTGTAGAATTACCTCCCCGGCAACGGCGCCAAAAATTGATATCGCCCAATAAACTCCTAAGCGGCTGCAGTAGTAATCGGGCTATGTCGTATCCACAGAGAGGCAAACACAACTAAAGATTAGATTAGTAAATAAAAGATAAAAATAAAGTAGAATTGAAAAAATGGATTTTGTGAAAGTAAAATGATAGAATAGGGAAAGTGATCAGATAAAGTGCATGGCAAGGTAGAGATGCAGTGCTGTAAAACCTATTCTAATATTGATATTAATTCAAAACACAGTTGCAATTCTACATCATTAATTGCAACTGGAAGATGTATATGTTAAAAGCATAAATTAAATAATCTAGATTAGATTGAATCTAACTCCTAATTTCATAGCATATCATATTATATATCCTAGAGTGACAAAATATCACTGGCAGAATGCAGTAAAAGACATACAATATAACAAATATACTAAAATAAATTAACAATCAAAGTTACATAAGAAAAGCATGACTAGACTTATGTAAAAGATGCTAAATAATTTTAGAAAATAAATTAGAAGATGAGAAACAAAATAATTAATGAGATATGGAAATGAAGCATAAGAAGAATCAATATCAATATTGAGAATGAAAAGTACAACAACTACACTCTAACCTCATCAATATTTCTAAAATAATTAACTCATTTTTGTCACCTAAAACTAGCAAAATTAAACTAGAAATAAGAAAAGAAACAAAATACAAAGTGTCTTTTTCCATCCTCCAATCTGATGATTTCTTCCCTACATTTAGTCCTCTATTTATAGTGAAAATAGGACCCAAAATGTGTATTTACGTGCATTATGAAGTGGAGAAAGTGGCTTCAAAATAGGTGCAAAGTGGGACAAGTGGGAGACAAGTGCAGCAGACACGTTGGCCACGTGGCGGAGGCTGATTGGCTCAGCAGCTGGGGCGGCAGGAGCATGGGGGACAGCCACCAGGAGGTGGGACGCGTGGCGTCTCTTGGTTGGCTCGTCAGGTGCAGCAGGATGACAGGTGGCAGTGCGTCAGGCGGCTCGGCTTGGCTCCATGCGGCTCGGCTTCGGCGGTGCGGCTGGCGGCTGTGTCAGGCTGAATGGTTTTGGGCTTGATTTGCACTTGGACTTTCTTACAATTTTGTCAAAAATGTCACTTTGTTTCAATATTTCTTCAATTATACATTCTTTTGTTCTTCTTTCTTTTTCTTTGTGTCAAAATACATTTTATTTCCTTAAAATTAGACACAAATTAAATTAAAATTAATATTTTCAAATATAAAATATATGACAATAAATCCATGAAAATAGTAATTAAAACTTAATTAATTTTACACTTTAAGACTAATAAAATGATATTTTTGAGCACTAATCATCTGCATGCATGAATAGGGTTATTACTGCTAGGCATGCTTATTATGATTTGGTGACACATTATTTTATGCTTATGAGCATGTTTTTGAGTTTTCTTGTTGAGCCTCAGCTCACGGGTGCTATATGGTGCAGGTAAAGGTAAAAGAAAGCTGGACCAACCTTGACTTGGAGAGCTTAGGTGACGATGTATACAAATGCGGCTGCTCGACCACCACGGTCGGGGTTTAAAGGAGAACTAGGGTGAAACCCTATTTTTTCGCTTAAGTCAGCTGGTTGTAAATATTTTATTGTAATTAACCTTTAAAATGTATTTTGGGATCCCAATGTATACAGTAAATGTTTTAGTGAAACGTTGTATCTTTACCAAAAATTTTAACCCTAAACCGTTAATCACACTTAGTTACATGATTATGGCCAAGTGACTCGTTTAGCGAGTTTAGCACTGTTTAAAATACAGTGTAACGGTCCATGGGTAGTAGGGCGTTAGAAGTTTTTTTTGTGAAAATGAAGGATGGTTCTTTGGGGATGTGTATATATTACAGAGAACTAAATAAGTTAAAAATTAAGAACAAGTATCCTCAGCCAATGAAAGATGATCTGTTTGACCAGTTGCAGTGTAAAAGGATATTTTTTAAGATTCAACTTCAATTTGGTTATCATTAGCTGAGGGTCAAGGAGGGAGATATACCGAAGACTGCTTTTTGCATAAGAGATGGGCATTATGAGTTCTTAGTCATGTCCTTTGGGTTGACTAATGCCCCAGCTTCTTTTATGGATTTGATGAACAAAGTGTTCAAGGATTATTTGGACAAGTTTGTGATCATCTTCATTGATGATATTCTGGTTTATTCTCAGTTAGAGTCAGAGCATGAGCAACATCTGAGGTTGGTTCTACAGAGACTGAAGGAACACAGAATGTTTGCAAAGTTCAAGAAGTGTCAATTCTGGTTATCTCAGGTAACTTTCCTTGGTCACATTGTCAGTAAGGAGGGGATCAACATGGACCTAACCAAGATTGAGGCAGTCAGAGATTGGCCAAGACCAAAGAATGCTTCAGAGGTTAGGAGTTTTCTTGGATTGGCAGGTTATTATAGGCATTTTGTGGAAGGATTCTCTAATATTGCTACTTCATTGACTGAACTGACATGCAAGAATCAGAAGTTTGTGTGGTAAGACAAGTGTGAGAACAGCTTCCAGGAATAGAAGTAAAAGTTAATTACAGCTCCAATTTTGGGTCTCTCGAGAGATCAGGAGAAGTTTATGATATACTGTGATGCCTCACATCAGGGTTTGGGTTGTGTTCTTATGCAGTTAGGGAAGGTGATTGCTTATGCCTCATGCCAGTTGAAAGAGTATGAACAAAGATACCCTACTCATGATTTAGAATTGGCAACAGTGGTATTTGCATTAAAGGTATGGAGGCATTATCTATATGGGGAAAAGTGTGAGATATTCACTGACCACAAGAGCTTGGAGTGCTTTTTCACATAGAAAGATTTGAACATGAGACAAAAGTGTTGGCTGGAGTTGGTAAAAGATTATGATTGTGAGATCCTGTATCATCCAGGAAATTCCAACGTGGTATCTGATGCCTTAAGCCGAAAGGGTTTGAGACATATTTTTAGTGCGAGGTTGATATTTAGAGAGTTAGCAGAGGATATGACCAGGGCTGGCATATGGTTGTTGGTAGGCCAGTTGGCCAATATTACGCTACAGTCTATGCTATTGAAAAGAATAAAGGAAGGTCAGTTGGGTGATCCACAACTGACCAAGATCATAGAGAATGTCCTAGCTGGAGTGTCTAGGGACTATAAAGTGTGAGATATAGGCTTGTTGAGATACAAGTGTGGAATATGTGTACCGATGGACACTGCTATGAGGCAGGAGATTCTGGATGAATCTCATACAACTCCCTACTCTTTGCATCAAGGCACTACAAAGATGTATGAGGATGTGAGATCACTATATTGGTGGCCTGGGATGAAGAGAGATGTAACCGAGTATGTGGCTAAGTGCTTGACATGTTAGTAGGACAAGGCTAAGCATCAAAGACTAGCAGGGCTGTTACAGCCTCTAGACATCCCAAAGTGGAAATGGGAAGACATCACGATGAATTTCGTGGTGGGGTTACCCAGGACTGTGGGTCAACATGATTCGGTGTGGGTTATCGTGGAATGATATACCAAGTCAACTCACTTCTTACCAGTGAGGACCACTTATATAGTTGACCAGTACGCAGATCTCTACGTGAGAGAGATCATGCGCCTTCATAGGGCATCGACGTCGATTATTTCAGATTGGGACCCTACATTCACTTCCAAGTTCTGGGGAAGTTTTCAGAGGTTCATGGGTACATAGTTGAAGTTCAGTACTGCTTATCATCCTCAAACATGTGGACAATATGAGAGGATGATCCAGGTATTAGAGGACATGCTACGAGCATGTGTGGTGGACTTTGGTGGGTCCTGGAGTCAGTATTTTCCTATGATAGAGTTTTCCTACAACAACTATCAGTTGACCATTGGGATGGTTCCTTATAAGATGTTGTATGGTAGGAAATGCAGGTCTCTCATTCATTGGGATGAGACAGGAGAGAGAAGATTCTTAGGTCATGAGGCAGTTCAGAGGACCAATGAGACCATTGAGAAGATCAGAGCTCGGATGCTTGCTTCTCAAAGCAGACAGAGAAGTTATGTTGGTCCCAAACATAGGAACGTGGAGTTCCAAGTGGGAGACTATGTCTTCCTTAGAGTCTTGCCATGGAGAGGGGTGAGAAGAGTTGGGAAGAAGGGCAAGCTGAGCTGTAGATTTGTTGGTCCATTTGAGATCCTAGAGAGGAATGGCCAGGTGGCCTATAGGTTGGCCTTACCACCGGCGTTGTCAGCCGTGCATAATGTATTTCATATTTCCATTCTTCGAAAGTATGTATCAGATGTGACTCATGTGTTGAGTTACGAGGATCTGGAGCTTGAGGTAGATCTCTCTAATGAGGAACGACCAATCCAGATACTAGACAGAAAGGACAAGGTCTTGATAAATAAAACTATACCTTTGGTCAAGGTATTATGGAGGAACAATAAGTTCAAGGAAGTGACCTGAGAGCTAAAGTCAGATATGCAGAGTCAATATCCCGAGCTATTCAGGTAAAATTTCGAGGATAAAATTCCTGTAAGGAATGGATAGTTGTAACGTCCCAAATTTACTAATAGGGCTTAGTGCTTGGATTAGGGGGCTGGGAGGGCCATAATTAATTTAATGTGTTATTATATGATTATATGTTTGATTATGTGGGTTGTATTATTATATGGCCATATTTTCATATATGTGGGGTCGTTTCTTATAAGAATGGCATTTCTGTAATTTTGGCTCATTGAGGGCGTATTTGTGTATTTATGTGCATGTATGTGATATATGGGTGAGATCACATCATTATGTGATTATGTTTGAGTAATTCGACATGAGACGATCGTGGGAAGCAAGTTAGCGGTTTTGTCATAACAGGGTTAATTACCGAGCTTGGGGTGAGCCTAGGGGTAATTTGGTGCTTAGTACATTACTGGGATTGAGCGGGTAATGGGAAATGATTTGATTATTATTTGAGGATATTGGGAATGGTGGGAATTGAGAGACGTTAATTATAATTAACAGGGTAGGTGGAAATGAATTTTAGTTATTTTAGGCCATTATATATACTTAACCAAGGGTTGGCTGTAGAAGGAACCACATAAAATATGGTATTCTCTCTCCTTCTTTCCCAACTACTCATTTTCTCTCTCTCAGTTTGATTTTGGGGCAGAATTAGAGGATTCAAGCTTGAAGATTTAAGGCTTGAGGGTTTAGAAGTGTGTAGCTATAACTGAAGGTATTAATTAATAACTGAGGTAAGGATTTTAACCTTAAACTTTGAGTTTTCCTCTGTTTTTGTGTTGCTTATATGCTTGAGAGTTTTAGATTGTCAATTGGGTATTTGGAGGTGTTTTAGGTGTTATGAAGCTTGGGTTTTATTGCTAGATTGGTGGTAATATGGTTTTGAGGTTTGGTTTTGATATTGGGGTTGTTTGGTTGTGTTTTTGGCTGAGTTTGGATTGAAGAAAATACTGGGGAGTTGGGTTCGCGGGGTCAAGTCGCGACTGTGATCTTGGGCACCGTGACCTGAGCGAACCCCACAACCTTCATTGGGCTCTGTCTAGCAGGCGCACCACGACCCTCAAGGGCAAGTTTGGGCCTGCCCCTGGCACCCAGACATGGGGCTGTCTATCTAGGAGGCGCACTGTGGCCCTTGGGGGCATGTCACTACCCCCTTGTTCCTTTTTGGCCAGGCTTGGTTTTACTTAGTTTTAAGGGCTGGTTTTTGAACCTTAAGGATAAGGATCGAACCTACTACCAATTTAGTAGAGTTCGAGGTCTCAGGGGCTTAAGGGCTTAAGGTCAGGATTGTGCTCAAGGGTCGTTCTTAACTTATTTTACCCTCGAACATGAGGTAAGAAAACTGCACCCATTATGTGATATACATGATTATTGATGAGGCATGTTGAGTGCTCTATATATGGACATTTATTGCATTGTGAATGCTTGGTTGCATTGGTTACTTGTGAGTGGCACTGACTTATGACAATAGTGCTGAGTGCTGGTTGTGAAGCTCTGACTTATTAGTCAGGATCGACAATAGTATTGAGCGCTTGTCATATGGCATCGACTTATGAGTCAAGAGCGACAATAGCACAAGGTGTGCTGGTCGTTATGATTAGATATAATCAACAAAGCTTTGTACGCTCGTCCGACCCTATGGTCGAAGATAAACTAAAGCGCTTGGCTAGTTACTTAGAGCGAGGACTAAAAGGCCCAGAGTGACTTGATAGTCACATGGCTGGGGCACATGACCCCAGGATGACTTAATAGTCATCTATTCAGGGCGTAGGACCTCAGAATGATTTCACAGTTACCTATTCATGGCACAGAACCCTAGGATGACTCATAGTAATCTGATTAGGGCTGCGAGCCCAAAAATGATTTCACAATAATTCAATAATACTTGTATACATGTAGTAATAAGTTTTCTTGCTGAGCCTTGGCTCATTGGTGCTATGTTTGTTCTTTGTGGTGCAGGTAAAGGGAAAGAAAAGCTTAGCCAGCCTTGAGTGGAGAGCTTAGGTGGCGACGTGTACATATGTGGTCGTTTGACCACCATAGCCAAGGTGTTTTAGGGGAACTAGGGTTTAATCTTATTTTTGCCGCTTAGGTTGGCAGATTGTAACTTTTGCATTGTAATGACCATTTTGGATTGTAAACAACTTTGTAAACACTGTTATGGAATCCCATGTACAGTTTAACATTTTTAATAAAATATTGATTCCTTTTGACTGAAATTTTAACCCTGGCCATTAATAACACTTAGATGTACGTTTATGGTCTAATGACTCATTTAGTGAGTTTAGAACTATTTAAAATACACAATGTGACAGTCTTGGTTATCCAGGGCGTTATTGGTTTATACTTGCCTCAGCTCCTCCTGCTTGAGGCGGTTGGGTGCGGCACTGTACCCGGTGGGTGCCACTCTGTACCTAGAAAATGGGGTTGACGGAGCAGGAGCATACCATGTTGAAGGTGGCCCATAGACTGTCAGGGTCATGAATGGCATCCCATGTGTCCCAGAGAATCTGGACGCCGCTAGGGGTGCTGGATAGAGTTTTTTCGGATACTGCACTCTGTATCTGGGGAAGGTTTGGGCAGTCGACAGGGTCATTGGTTACCACCCAAAGGCTTGGATTCGAGCCTCCTCCCAGTTGATGAAACCTTGTGTCCTCCTGATGAATTCTTCAAGGGTGGTCGCCTTGCTGCGCAGCATGTCATCCCAGAGAGGGGATAAAACTCTGATCCCGGATTGGAGAGCCATTAGGCATTGTCCGTCATCCACTTTAGTTTTCGAATCTTCCTCCATGAAGCGTTGGAAATAAGCCCTAAGGGTCTCCATGGGTTGTTTTTTGACATTAGCTAGGGCAGTGATTTGCATGTCCATCTTCATGGCGGCCACAAACTACTTATGGAATGTCGACTATAACCCAGACCAAGATTGGATTGATCCCAGCTTAAGTCCTCTCCACCACTCTTCTGCGGGTCCCATTAGAAAGATCGAGAAACATAAGCACTTGTCGTTGTAACAAACGTGAGCTATGGTCATCAGGTGATTGTAGCGAGAAAAATTATCCCTGGGGTCCGCGTTCCTAGTGTGGGCGGGTAGGTTCGACATCTTGAACCTTTGGTAGTACAACATCCAGTATGTGTTTGGCGCATGGTTCCTTTCCTCTTCTTCAGAATCGGAACCTTCACCTTCTTGTTTCCAGACGAAGTGATCTATGACCTCCTTAAGAGCGGCAACTATTCCATGAAATTTTAGGACATTCCATCATCCAGGGGGACTCTCTTATTCCTCCTGTCTTTGAGGTTATTTCTATAGTCGCCTCATCGGGGGTGAATTTTTCTTTGCGTGCCTATTCATTTCGAGCATTCTAGGGATGGCAAAAAATCACAGTGGATCGGGGCGGGTTGGAGCCCCGACCCAACGGGGTGGCCTATTATCCAAAAATAAGCGGGGCAAAACCAGGGCAGGTTGAGATCCGACCCGACCCGCTAGCAATTGAAGCGGGTCGGATCACGACCAGACCCGGTTGTTTTTTTTTTTGTAAAAAAATATTTTTTTAAAAACTAATTACTACAACTATTTAGTGTGATTCACAATCAAAATATATATATAAATAAAACAAAGTATATAAATTTTACTTTGAATTATATAAATTTTATTTTATTTTAGTATGCAAGACCATTTATAAAAAAAATTAGGCAACTCATTTATGTTGTAAAATTTTTAGAGATTTTCTTGCCATTTATTTTTATATTGTAACATTTTAAAAAAATAGTCTTTCTTTTATTAAAGAAAAAAAAAACCTTACCGGGTCGGGTCTGACCCGCTCCATCACATTCGGGGCGGGTCTGACCCGACCCGGATCAAAAGTCTTAACGGGGCGGGTCGGGTCGGGGCAGAATCTTAGTGGGTCGGGGCGGATCTTTAGCGGGGTAGGGCCGACCCACCCCATTTACATCCCTAGAGCATTCAGACCATCACGCAAGTCTACTCGAGAAGTATCGTCATCCAAACTGATGGCTTCTGGTTCTTCTTCACGTTTATGTTCTCCGTGATTCTTTTTCATGGAGGCGCTAGGATAAAAGCGTCATTTCCGTTCGTCATGTCTAGGGACGTTTCGAGGCTTAATACCTTGCAGGCGCTAATTCTGTGGATCGTTTTGATGATCCCATCCTGGGACAGGATTCATCCGTTCTTTCCTAGGGAATTTCCTTGGGTTAGCCCTGGTTTTTGGAACAGGATGAGCTTTCTTCTGGGAGTTTT
This sequence comes from Humulus lupulus, assembly GCF_963169125.1. Taxonomy (NCBI): domain Eukaryota; kingdom Viridiplantae; phylum Streptophyta; class Magnoliopsida; order Rosales; family Cannabaceae; genus Humulus; species Humulus lupulus. Next base: position 52,992,653 of record NC_084801.1, on the reverse strand, counting down.
CTTTTCCCACAGGATCACCCATTTTGGCTTTTCCTTTCTCATGAGTAAGATTCGACGGGCCGGCTCCGGGATGTGGTCTTGGAGGAGGAGTAGGGCTAGCATTTTTGGGTACGCTAGTCTTGATAGGTGGGACAGGCAGCTGCGTTCTAGGAGGCGGAACAACTAAAGGATTGGCTGCCAATCCTTGGGTAGCAATGAAGGCCTGGAGAGCCAGGAGGGACTCTTGCATTTGGCGGGTAGCCTCTTTTTGTTTAGCTATCCTTGCTTCTTGATTTAGGACATGTTGTCTTAGGTGGATCACCTGTGGATCCTCCTGCTCGGGATTCATATCTTCTCGGTAGGATCAATGAGGTTTTCGTCCTCATGATCCTCATATTCCCCTTCATCTTCCTTGTAATAGTATTCGTCGTAGTCATCCCCATCCTCGAACTTTTGGGAATTGTCGGGCAGAGGGCCCTGATAAGGCATATCATCGGGTTAATCTTGAGGAAATGTTTTGTTGGAAAATGATTCTCCATTGTCTTGCTATTGCTGGTGAGCAGGATCAAACACGGTGTGACTAGTGTTCACCATTTTTGCAGATGATCAAGTTTGATTCACGCTTCCTTCAGCTCTCAAGGAAAGCACCAAAATGTTTATTGAGTTTTTTCAGAAAATAGAAATAGATTAAGAAATAAGAGTTGGAAAAAAAGGGTAAAAGATGAACAAACAGAGTGTTTACGTAGTTGGGGCGTTAATGAGCCTTAGTCCACAAGTCTATTGTATTAAACTTTAGAGAGATTTTCACAATGGAGTTTTCTGCAAGTTTTAGCAAAGTAATTGCTTACAAGAGAAAATCTCGGATCCCTGCTACAGTGCACAATTGGCTCTATTTATAGGCAGTCAAGTGAAATGGGATTGGGCCAGACTAATCCTGTCCCAATATGGATGTAATGATGGTTTACTCGCTAATGGAGTCATAATACAAAGAATGTTATATAATAAAATGTAGTAATATGGGCCCATTGGGCCGTCTTGGGTGTGGCGAAGCCTTACAACTGCCTATATTACATTAGCTCAGACTGGTCTGAGTGGGCTTCTAAGGGGATCCTGGGGACAGGATCTGTCAGAGTAGTGGGAGTACTGTTTCCTAAGAACATTGTACGTTTCATGCGTACCCTCTTCTATAGGTTAGTTTAGGAGACCAACGTCCATATTTCTCGAGGACATGTCAGCATCAGGGAAAATCAGGTTTGCCCTATCTGGACGTATGGTCCTGGTTCATTTAATAATGTCTCAGTTTACCTACCAAGGTCCTGGTTCGTTCACATAGACTCGGGTTCATTTTGCAAAACATACATTGTGACACTGAATATTTTTCTAGACTCTTGATAAGGCCTATCTCCATCGACTAGTTAGTCTGCCACCTCATTGGCATCCTGGAGAATACAGGTAGGATGGGACCGGATAGTTGATTCAGGCCTGCATCTTAGTCCTAGTTCCCTCATTATGGTCGCGCCCATCGAATGTTGTTGGACTCGGTGATGATTAGGCTATCAGGATTTCTTCCATCCCTGATCATTGGGCTCAGGATGGGTCGGACCTCCTTAAGAGGGCCCATAGACCTATTGGGTCATTCCACGTGTTATGGGTGGAAAACATGAATAACAATAAATTTTTAGACCTACTTGGTATACCCAATTTCTAATAAAATTAAAACTATATATATATTTTTTTTTTGTGTTTCATTAAAATTGACTTTTTCTAATAACACCACATAAAAAAAAATAATTCAATAGAAAAATCATATGATATAAAAGTAAGTTTATTGTATTTTTAATTAAGTCTTCATTGTTATAAATATTATATATATATATGTATATATGGATGTCCATAATAATGAAGATTTCTTTTAATTTTTTGGTCAAATATCATAATATTGGAGATTCACCAGGTTATCCAAAGATATATATCAGCACTAACTCCTTATTATATTTGTGGTATTTGATTTTTCTAGATTATATTTATCATTATAAACATGGTTCAATCATCATTGAAATAATACACAAGAGTTTCACATCTATCTTTATTACTATGTTTATTTTTTTTCTTTATACTTTATATTTCAGCATTCTTATTAGTTTTATATAATGTCATTAGCACAATTCTCCAACTATCATTGTTTGTTGGTTCAAAATTTATCACAAATCTCTAGCAAAGGTTCAAAATTTATCACAAGTGTTTAGCTAAGGTAAATATTGTTTATTAAAATTCTGAAGTTGTGCTGATGACTTTTTATTTAAAATGTGGATATGTCCTTTATTATAAAGTTTTGGTAATATATGTTTCATTGATGTTATGTTAGTCACTAGATAGTTGTTTTTGATAACTATCATTATAAGTTACTTGATTATAATGGTTAGTCGTGGTTGAGTTATGTCCTAATCAATATTTTTTTTAAAAATATGTCTAATGTTTTCTATTAAGATGTTTTCTTTTTATATGGTATTAATCGTATTATGATATTATATACATCTAAACAAAAATAAATAGAAATATAATCATTATACACGATTATACTTTTCATAATCATATTATTATCATATTACATAAGTTTTCTTTTATATATGAGATTTCTTTTATGAAATACATTTATATATAAATTATTGTTTTAATATTATACCATAATATTTTGTTTTATTATACATAATAGACATGATATCCCTCTTTTATATGTATGTGTTTTTTGTTAAATATATGGTATATATTATTAGAAGAATACACCATTTAATCAAGCACTGTTCTCTTCTTTCTTTGCTATATTTATTGAGTGAAATTATGTTTTTAGTAATCACCAAATTAATTAAACCATTTGAATTAATTAAAGTGCGGAATGGTAATTAGCTGTTTACACAGATTCTAGTTCTGTCAGGACAGAATCCGAATTTGTCACGACAGAAACTGAACACAATAAAAAGACAGTACAAAACAATAAAGAATACAAGGAATTTTTACAAGGTTCAGAAACCCTTTCGGATAACCTACTCCTTGGGGCCACGCCCAGAGAACAAAACCAATTAATAATGAATCACAAGTACAAAATATTGACTTTAACACAAAACAAGACTCCCTCTTGAGATTTGTCGCAACATTCTTGTACTTCTCTTCAATAATATGATCTTGATTGAAACACTCATCCATTTGAACTCCCTTCAATGGTCAGGGAGTGCTTGCATCCTCCCGACGCAAGGCTTGTAGAAATCTTCTCCCGAAGACTATTAACATTGTGTTCAAATTACAATGTGTATTCACTCATGAATGTTGATATCGCCCAATAAACTCCTAAGCGGTCGCAGTAGTAATCGGGCTATGTCGTATCCACAGAGAGGCAAACACAACTAAAAATTTGATTAGTAAATAAAAGATAAAAATAAAGTAGAATTGAAGATATGGATTTTGTGAAATTAAAATTATAGATTAGGGAAAATGATCAGATAAAGAGCATGGCAAGGTAGAGATGCAGTGCTGTAAAACCTATTCTAATATTGATATTAATTCAAAACACAATTGCAATTCTACACCATTAATTGCAACTGGAAGATGTATATGTTAAAAGCACAAATTAAATAATCTAGATTAGATTGAATCTAACTCCTAATTTCATAGCATATCATATTATATATCCAAGAGCGACAAAATACCACTAGCAGAATGCAGTAAAAGACATACAATATAACAAATATACTAAAATAAATTAACAATCTAAGTTACATAAGAAAAGCATGACTGAACTTATGTAAAAGATGCTAAATAATTTTAGAAAAGAAATTAGAAGATGAGAAACAAAATAATTAATGAGATATGGAAATGAAGCATAAGAAGAATCAATATCACTATTGAGAATAAGAAGTACAAAAACTACACTCTAACCTCACCAATATTTCTAAAATAATTTACTCATTTTTGTCACCTAAAACAAGCAAAATTAAACTAGAAATAAGAAAAGAAACAAAATAATAAAGTGTATTTTTCCCACTCTCCAATCTGATCATTTACACTGGCTTTGGTTCTCTATTTATAGAGAAAATAGAACCAAAAACGTGTAAAAATCGTGTACAAAATAGTAGGAGAAGTGGCTCAAAAAGCTGATGAAAATGGGAAGTGGTTGCTGGTAAAGTGGAGACACGGATGGGACGTGCGTCAGATCGTGTCAGGCGGATGGGACGCATGTCAGGCGCGTCAGGGGATGGGACGCATGCCAGGCGCGTCAAGTGGATGGGATGCATGTCAGGCGAGTCAGGCGACAACTCGGATTGGACAGCGCGTCAGACGGCGTCAGGCTGATGGGACCCTCTGCGTCAGAACGTGTCAGAGTGGCAGGTCGTGTCAGCCGGAGTCAGTGGCGGCTGGAGGCTGGCTGCGTTTGAGCTCCATTTTGGGCCTAGTTTTGGGCCATTTCATCTTCAAAAATGCCATTTTCTTCATGATTTCTTCAATTTTAATTATTTCTTTTTCCTTTCTTTTTCTTTGTGTCAAAAATATATTTTATTTCCTGAAAATTAAACAAAAATTAAATTAAAATTAATATTTTTAAATATAAAATATATGACAATATATCCATAAAAATATTAATTAAAACTTAATTAATTTTACACTTTAAGACTAATAAAATGATATTTTTGAGCACTAATCAGTGGTATAAACTCACCACTAAAAACTAAACACTCATATTTCTACAAGATCACGTGAATACTTATGATCTTGAATACAAAGGGAAACTCTCACAAATATTACAATTATGCTCACAAATTATGCATCTCAGAGTTCACTTTTCTCACTGCCTTTAGAGCCCTATTTATAGAGTCCTTTTTTGTGCTCATAAAGGCTGAGAAAGAATCTCCTAATAAAGGCAAGAATCATTGAAGATATTCTTGATTGATGAAGAGTTTCCTTTTTTAGAAGATGTTGATTCGACAAATACGTTTTTGGTGGGGACAGCTCAGACCTATGTCGGATAAAAAACAAGCTCAAAAAGGAACAACAATTAATAACATTAAGGATTCAGTTTCCTATTTTTCAATTCTTGAGCGGCACGAAAATATATAAACAAACATTCCAGAAATGACTTTGGGTAAGTACTGAATATTTGCAAGATATAACTTCTCTTTATAAACAAATTGGGACAATATAAAGCTAAATAAGGAAGCTAATATAATCCGAAATTCACAGAAAGGGAAAGTGAATTTCCGAAAATTACAATAAAGAGAAACAACCAATTTATCTTTTTTTAAAAAGATATTTCTATAAAATATGCCAATTATAGGATTTAAAATCTCCCCCTTTGGCAATTTTATAGACAAATAATATCTATTTTTAAAAGATCCCTGCAAAACACAAGTAAGTGCTTATAATCACAAGAGTCACAAAATGACCCCCCCTGCGAAAGATAACCAAAGCACAAGATAAAACAGTTAACAAAAACCAATAAGAAACAGCAAGTTAGACAACATAATCAATGTACAAAAAAATAGAGTTACTCTCTCTCCACCTCATTGTCTAAGAAAATGCCAAAGAACAAAGGAAACTAAACCAAAAGAAAGACACAGCTAGTGTTCTTTTACAATTATCAAAAGCAAATAAAAAGGGAACTGTGACCATCATGGAGCAGGAGAGGTGGAGGCACTGATAAGGGCCAACGAAGCAAGAATTTGACGTTGAGTATCATCCATGAGAGTGAACCGGTCAAAAAGACGTGCAAGACCTGTCTGGACAGAAGCGAGATCAGTCGGGACAGCAGGAGTGTCAATCACAACATTGCCAGAACCAGAACCAGCCAGATTAATGCCTTTGACTTTTCGAGCTGTGGACAGAGCATGATCATCTTTGACAGTATAGGTGGGACCAACCAAAGGAGAAGCCAAGGTCTCATGGGACTTCTTCAAAGGACGATGAGAGTCCAAAAGTTTGTAAATGACTTGTGGAAACATCAAGTATTGACCCTTTGCATTTGGCACCACTCAAGGACATGATTTGATCAAAACTAACAGCAACAAGATCAATTGCGACTCCAGTCCCAATTTTGAACAATAGAAAAGCCATGTCTTGAGTGATGGTAGAGGAATGAGTGGCAGGCATCCAATTAAACATTGCGAATTTGAACAGAGCACCATAATAATGAGTGAGATCTGTGACTCGTAGAGAGGTGCTTGGTTCCCACACCATAGCTTGACCAACCAACTCAGACAACACTTGATCCTTAGCAAACTCAATAGAATCATCAATCTCAATAGGAACGAGATTGAGGGCTTTAGCAATTTCAGAAGGACCAAACTTATACCAATGTCCCCTAACATACACCTTATGAAACATAAAAGAAGATTGGTCAAATAACTCATCATTAAAATTTGCATAAAATTCTTTAACAACTCGAGGCACAAACCCATCAAACCCAGACAAACATCGCAACCAGCCCCTTTCCTCTAAAGTAAGTAAGACCCCAAAACCACGATGAGGAGCAAAAAGGAAATTTCGCTCACTAATAAAGTGACGATGCTCATAAAATTGCATGTTCATCTCTTTATCATTAAAGCAGAAAGTAAGAGAATGGGCTTTGAAAGAACCTGAGGTACGGACAGAAGTACCTTTTTGTTTAGGGAGTTTGGAAGACAATTTGGGAAATGCCAATGGTGTGGTGCCTTTTGGGTCAGATGCAACAGGAGAGGCTTCTGATGGGTCTTCTTCAGATTCAGTCTCCTCCGCCAAATCATCAAGAGGAACATCAGGATTTGGCTCAGTCAAGGAAGGGTCCAACTCAGGCTAAGAGTCTTCCGTTTCAGGAAAAACATCCTCCGAGGAGGTGCAAGAAGGTGGGTTGATTTTTGCCTTCAATTTAAATTGGGATAAAGGAGATGAATCAGAGATGGAGCTGGTACATTTTGTTGGAGCCACTTTGACCTTCTTGGCTTTCTTTGTTCCAGTAGCTTTGGTCTTGCGTTTGCCATTTGCCTTGTGGGTCAACACATCAGGAGATAATGATGATTCAGAGTCATGATCAGATGGATCAGATACAACATCAGTGGAGATTGATTGGGAATGACTTGTAGCCAAGGCCGGTTTGGCTTTGATTTGACCGTCGGAAGAGGCGAGTGGAACAGCCGAGGCTAGGATTGGCTCAACATCCAAGTTGGGGAACGTAACTCCTTTACTTGAAGCTCCAAGAACAGTAGATCCTATAGGACCCGAAAGAGCAAGAACCTTCTTTCTTGCTGTGGTTTTAGGTCGATGGCCTGTAGGAGGCGAGACAGCAGAGATAGATGCTGGGACGAGAGGAGTGGCAGTGGGAGCTGACTTAGGAACTGTCTCCTGCTGAGACTTCACAGATTTGGAAGATGAACCACGACCTCGAGTCTTCATGGCTGCTAAAAGAGAGACAAGTGAAACACACAAAGAAAGAAACCCTAAACTCTTCGGTTATAAGTGAGAGATTCAACAAGAAAACACTGAGTATGAAACAACCAAAGTGAAACCGAATATATAGAGTATTCGGTGCACAAATGAGGCAAGTTCAAAAATGGGTAACCAAAAATGGGTAACCGGATTTTATGTGATAAATGCCAAAATATCTCATTTTTAAAACAAATTCTTTCACACCTCAAAATTGGAAACTTTTTGAATATTTTAGAATATATTGAGATAAAACAAATAAATTGCATCAATTAATTTTTCAAACCCTTTTTATTTTTATTTTTAAGTACACGGTTCAAAACAGATTTTATTTTACCAATTTTTTTAAAAATTTATTTTATTATAAAATTGTCGAAAATAGAGTGTAAATTGCCATACCATATGTGTCCATGTAAATGCCAAGTCTTGTTCAAAAGAAACAAGATAACCATATTTTTCACAAATTAGAGAAATGAGTTATAATTCAAATACTAAGTGACCATAATTCGAAAAATATACCAATCACAAATCATATTTGAATCAATTCATTATATGTATGAGTCTCACAACCATCTTACACAGTCTAGTCAACAGGCATGTGTGTGTGTATGTGTAATCAATTTGGCGTTTCTTTTTGGCCTTTTGAAGGGGTCATTGCCCATGTTTGGAAATGGTAGCCTTTTTCAAATTGTAACCATAATGGAGGCTATAACTCGTATACTGATGGTAGCCCTTTACATTGGTAGAGTATCCTCCAATATAATTGCTAATTACCTGGAACCAACTTACTCAGTGTCGGCTTTCACACATCAGTATAGGTAGCACTTTTCCAAAATGGAGCCTGAAAAAGAAACTGGATTAAGGAAAGCTCATACACACTATGATTTGATCAAATATAAATTGAATGGTCTATAATTTTTCAAATATGGTTTTTTATTCAAAACAAAGTATAAGATTTATAACGATCATTTTCTAACCTACAAAAAATATGCCCATCAAATTTCTTCCAAACAGGACAAGAGATTTACATAAACACATATGAAAGGCAAGATAATCAATTTATTGGCAATTTCAAATAACACAAACCCCCCAGGATTTCCTGAGGGAATCGAATCTGACCGTGTCTAAAGCTTTAGTAAAAATATCTGCAATTTGTTTGTTAATCTCAACATATTCTAAAATCAATGTTTTGTTTTCAACAAGTTCCCTAATAAAATGATGACGAATGTCAATATGTTTGGTGTGAGAGTGCTGAACAGGATTTTTGAAGATATTAATAGCACTTGTATTATCACAAAAAATGGTTAAAGTTTTAATATCAAACCCATAGTCTACCAACATTTGTTTCATCCACAAAAGTTTAGTACAACAACTTCCAGCAGCAATGTACTCAGCTTCGGCTGTTGACAAGGAGATGGAGTTTTGTTTTTTACTATGCCAGGACACCAAATTGTTTCCTATGTAAAAACAACCACCACTTGTACTTTTGCAATCATCAGTGTTTCCTGCCCAATCTACATCACTATAACACACAAGGTTAGAATTTATTTCTTTGGAGTACCAAATGCCTAAATCAAGTGTATTATTGATGTAACGAATAATTCTTTTTACAGCAGTCACATGAGACTCCATGGGGTTCCCTTGGAAATGAGCGCACACTCCAACACTGTAACTGATGTCAGGGCGATTTGCAGTTAAGTAAAGGAGACTCCCAGTCATTCTCCTGTAAAGAGTTGGATCAACTTTCTTCCCATTTTCATCTTTAGATAATTTGACCGTAGTACCCATTGTAGTTTTAGCAGGTTTAGATGCATCGAGTCCAAATCTCTTCACTAGACTTCTTGCATACTTACTTTGTGAAATGAAAATTCCCTCATCTGACTGCTTCACTTGATGTCCTAAGAAGAAATTTAGTTCTCCTACCATGCTCATTTCAAACTCTTCCTGGATTTGTTTCACAAATTCCTGCATTAGAGAATCATTAGTAGAACCAAACACTATATCATCAACATAGATTTGTGCTATCATAATATTTTCATCAACATTTTTGATAAAAAAGTGTTTTGTCTACTCCCCCTCTCTTGTACCCCTTTGAGACCAAAAAATGAGTTAGTCTCTCATACCAAGCCCGTGGGGCTTATTTCAACCCATACAAAGCTTTTTGCAATTTAAAAACATGATTAGGATTGTAAGGATCCTCAAACCCTTTAGGTTGTTCCACATAAGCTTCTTCATTCAAAAATCCATTTAAAAAGGCGGATTTTACATCCATTTGGAACAATTTAAAACCAAGAATACATCAAATAGCTGGTAATAATCTTATGGATTCAAGTCTTGCAACAGGGGAAAATGTCGCATCAAAATCAATTCCTTCAACTTGAGTGTACCCCTGTGCAACTAGTCTAGCTTGATTTCTTATCATGGTCCCAAATTCATCATTTTTATTTTAAATATCCACTTTGTACCTATAACATTAGTATGACTCGGTCTAGGGACAAGAATCCACACCTCATTCCTTGTGAAGTGATCTAACTCTTCTTGCATAACATTGATCCATGATTCATCATTTAAGGCTTCCTTCACATTTTTTGGTTCCAAAGTAGAAGTAAAACAAACAAATTGAACCAAATTTACATACCTCTTTCGAGTGACCATACTCTCTTCAAGATTTCCCAAAATAAGGTTAGAAGGGTGATTCTTTTTTACTCTAGTTGATGGTTCTCTTTGAACAGAATCAGAGGAAATAACTGGATTTTCCTTCTCTGTTTGCCCAGTTGTTGTTTTGACAGAATCAGCGTTTGATACATCAGAAGTGGCTGTTGTCACCTCCGAAGGCTGTGCTATCAGATCTGCCATTTCTTTATGATGTTGAACATCAATGAGTCTATCAATTTCCTCCTCATGGGAGTACTCAGAAAAATCTTTTAAATCATCTACAACCACATTAGTTGATTCCATAATAGTTTGGGTTCTCATGTTATAGACACGATAAGCCCTACTATTGGTGGAATAACCAAGAAAAACTCCCATATCGCTTTTGGCATCAAATTTGCCCAAATTCTCACTATCTCTAAGAATATAACACAGACACCCAAATACATGAAAATAATTGACATTGGGTTTTCTACCTTTCCAGATTTCATAAGGAGTTTTATTTGTACCTGGACGCATAAAAACACGATTAATTGTGTAACAAGCTGTATTAATTGCTTCCGCCCACAATTTCTTTGTGAGTTTTTTTCTATTAAGCATAACTCTGCCCATTTCTTGCAAGGTATGATTTTTCCGTTCCACTACCCCATTTTGTTCAGGGGTTTTGGGAGCAGAAAATTCATGCAAAATTCTCATAGATTTACAATATTCATAAAAAATAGAATTTTCAAACTCCTTACCATGATCACTTCGTATTCTTACAAGCTTTCCAATGTTACAATTATTTTCAACTCTAAGTCTTGTGCATAGTGTTTGAAAAGCTTCAAATGTATCTGATTTTTCTCTTAAGAACTCTATCCAAGTAAATCTAGAAAAATCATCCACACATACAAAAATGTATCTCTTACCATTAATACTTTCAACTTGTATAGGACCCATGAGATCCATATGCAATAATTCTAAAACATTTGAAGTATTAATACCTGATAATGCTTTATGGGAAATTTTCAACTGTTTTCCCAATTGACATAATTCACACTTACCAAGTGATTCTTTACCCAGCTTGGGTATACCACGGATGAGACCTGCATTAGCAATCTTTTTCAAGTTTTTGAAATTAACATGTCCAAGTTTTTCATGCCACAAGTCAGTAATATTAAAACTTGATGAAGACGCATGACATGTGAATTTTTGTGTGAGAGTGTAACAATTATCCAAAGAACGAGAGCCTTTGAGAACAATATCATCACTTTGATTTAAAACATTACACTCATCATGCAAAAAATTAACAAGAAAACCTTGGTCACAAATTTGACTTATGCTAATTAAGTTGGCTTTCAGCCCATCAACAAGAAGTACATTTTTTCAGTTTCGGTAACCCTTCAATGTTTAGAGTACCTTTACCTAAAATATTTTTTGTCATTCCATCCCCAAATGGTACTACTCCACACTTCAAGGATTTGAAGTTGGTAAGTATCTTGGCATCACCTGTCATATGTCTTGAACAACCGCTATCAAAGTACCATGAACTAGATGCATGCATTTTATGACAGGTAAAGGTAGCCAAGCAGACAGAGTTAACTTTCTTGACCCATATTGTTTTTTATTTTGAATTTCTTTTGGTCAAGAATTGATTCATACTACCAAAGTGTTTAACATAATTCTTTTTAAACAAATTTAACAGAGAAAAACACTTAGGTCTTATGTGTCCTTTCATCCCACAAAAATGACAAAATGGTACAAATTTTCCAATGTTTCTTTTTGGAGAAATTTTCTTTAGTTGTAGATCTGTTGGAACAGATGACAACTTTGTGGTCTCAGTGGAGTGACTTATTCTTGCATAACGGTTAGTTGGCACAACAGTCAAATAATTCATAGATTTTACAAAAATCGTTTTTCTTGAGGACTCAGATCCATTAGATCCTAATCCACTATAATCACCAGCCTTTTTTCCTACAGAAAGAATATCATCCAATATTCCAGATCTAGGATTAAGCATTTTGACACCTTTTTGAAAAAGATCAATTTCTTTACTCAAAGAATTAATTTCATCATTTTTGGAAGCAATAATCATCTCAAGTTCTTTAATTTTTTCAACAATTTTTTTATTATTGCTAGCCATTAGACGATTCTCATAACACACTTTCAGCCATTGATCATACATTATTTTATAAGACTATTTCAATGACTCCTCATCTAAGTCAGAATCATCAGAATCAATGTCAGAATTCTCATTATTCTGAACAGAATTATTAAGGCATAACACATCCTTGTAATCAATTGAAGAGAAAACCATACCTTTGTGAACAGAGGTTAAGGCAACACTATTTTCCTCCTCATCACTCTGTTCAGAGTCTTGATCACTCCACGTGGCTGTCATGACTTTCTTTTTCTTTAAGGTATTTGCACACTCAGATTGAATGTGTCCAAATCCTTCACATTCCCTGCACTGAATACCTTTTTTATTAGTCTCAAAGGGTTTAGAAAAATTACCTTTTGGGTTTTTGGATATGGCCTTTTTGTTTACCAATTTCTTTATGTATTTTTTAAAAAATTTTGTCAACAAAGCCATCTCATCATCCTCATCATCTGAACTTTCCTTCTTTTCTTTAGAAGATTTCAAGGCAATAAATTTCTCCTTGATTTCTTTTGTCTTACCTTTTTGTCTAATTTGTTGGTTTAGTTCAAAAGTTCGAAGTGAACCCATCAATACTTCTACTTTTATTTTGTCAAGATCTTTTGCTTCTTCAATTGCAGTTAGCTTCATCTGAAACCTGTCAGGGAGAACTCTAACAATTTTTCGAACCAAAACATTCTCTTAAAGTTTTTCACCAAGAGCAAAATATTCGTTAGCAATATCTGACAATTTCTCATAAAATTCAGTGATGGTTTCATTTTCATTCATTTTCAAATTTTCAAATTTTGTAGTGAGCATAACAAGCCTAGAATGCTTGACATTAGCAATTCGATTTGCCAAGCATCTTTGGTCGAAACACATGAAGAAATCAACTTAATGTAACCTTCACCAACACCATTAAAAATAGCATGTAATGCTTTATTATTGTAACTGGACAGTTTATCTTCAGCATCAGTCCAATCAAGTTCAGATTTTACCTTAGTTACATCATTGCTTTCTACTGGAGGAATCCAACCACTTAAAACAGCTCTCCAAGCCTTTTCATCTTAATATTTGAAGAAGGCTCTCATTCTAACTTTCCAATATGGATAGTTCGAATCTTTGAGCAAAGGAGGGCGAGTTATGAAGCCTCCTTCTGTGAAAAAAGACATTGCAAGAACAAGAATAACAAACGGAATAAACCAAGATCACACTCAGAAATAAGTGACCTGCTCTGATACCAATTGAAATTCTGTTTTTAGTAATTACCAAATTAATTAAACCATTTGAATTAATTAAAGTGCGGAATGGTAATTAACTGTTTACATAGATTCCAGTTCTGTCAGGACAGAATCCGAATTTGTCACGACAGAAACTGAACACAATAAAAAGACAGTGCAAAACAATAAAGAACACAACGAATTTTTACAAGGTTTAGAAACCCTTTCGGATAACCTACTCCTTGGGGCCACGCCCAGAGAACAAAACCAATTAATAATGAATCACAAGTACAAAATATTGACTTTAACACAAAACAAGACCCCCTCTTGAGATTTGCCGCAACATTCTTGTACTTCTCTTCAGTAATATGATCTTGATTGAAACACTCATCCATTTGAACTCCCTTCAATGGTCAGGGAGTGCTTGCATCCTCCCGACGCAAGGCTTGTAGAAATCTTCTCCCGAAGACTATAAACGTTGTGTTCAAATTACAATGTGTATTCACTCATGAGCGTGCTATAAACTCACCACTAAAAACTAAACACTCATATTTCTACAAGATCACGTGAATACTTATGATCTTGAATACAAAGAGGAACTCTCACAAATATTACAATTATGCTCACAAATCATGCATCTCAGAGTTCACTTTTCTCACTGCTTTTAGAGCCCTATTTATAGAGTCCTTTTTCGTTCTCATAAAGGCTGAGAAAGAATCTCCTAATAAAGGCAATAATCATTGAAGATATTCTTGATTGATGAAGAGTTGCCTTTTTTAGAAGATGTTGATTCGAAAAATACATTTTTGGTGGGGACATCATAGACCTATGTCGGATAAAAAACAAGCTCAAAAAGGAAACAACAATTAATGACATTAAGGATTCAATTTCCTGTTTTTCAATTCTTGAGCTGCACAAAAATATAAAAACAAATATTCCAGAAATGACTTTGGTTAAGTACTGAATATTTGCAAGATATAACTTCTCTTTATAAACAAATTGGGATAATATAAAGCTAAATAAGGAAGCTAATATAATCTGAAATTCACAAAAAGGCAAAGTGAATTTCTGAAAATTACAATAAAGAGAAACAACCGATTTATCTTTTATAAAAAATATATTTCTATAAAATATGCCAATTATAGGATTTACATTGAGAATTAATTTGAGATTGATACCGTACGTACTGCACTTTGATATGTTTGTATATTGACATAATTTTGATTAAGATATAATGGTAATGGTAATAGGAATGAAATGAAACGAAGTTTTAATTCTTTTGTTTGGTAGAGACTTTGGAATCAATAACTGAATAATGATTATTATATTTGGTATAGTATGAAATGAGATGAAATTTATATTATTTTGACCAAAATATTTTTACTCTACTCTTATATATGATTTTTTAATCAAATTATCATTATTTTTAAATGTTTCTTTTACCCTTATATATAAATTAAACAAATAAATAATATATATTATACATATATATAAATATTTTTTAAAACGAAGTACAATAAAATATCGTTAATACTTAATCAAATTTTTTATTTTATTAAAAAAAAAATTTAAATATAATTTTATTTGAAATCTTATTAAGATATATATTTTTTTGAATAAAAGTACAATAAAATATCATTAGTACTGCAGATTTAAAAAAAACAAAAAAAAAGTAATAACAATATTTTTTGAAACAAAGTAACAACAAAACATGATGCATTGAGAATTAAAAAAAATAATTGATACACCAAAAAAGACAAAACACATTTTACATTTGAATGATAATTTCCTCCATTTTTTAAAGGAATCTCAATTCTTATGGATGGGTGAAAAGCAATTGCAATGGAAAAGTGATTCCATTGTGAAAAAAAGTGAACCAAACATAGGAAATATTTCCATTTCCATTCCATTCCAATGGATTCCTATCAACCAAACACTATCTTAAATTATGAAAATCAATTAATTGTAAAGTCCAATATCGATGACACATATTGAAATTTTTTTTTATAGATTCTTAAAGAGTTCTTGCATACATCCTGAAGATTGTACAAAAGAGATATTATTCAAATGCATATAATTGCATCTATATAGTACATGTGTTCTTTGACAATATTAAAAAAGAAATATAATTGCTCAAGATTTGTGATCTTTTAGCAAACATTCCATGAAGTGAATATTTGATATTTGTCACTAATATTGCAGTTATGAGTACAAGTAAAGAACATTAAAATATTTTATGATTGATGCAATTGGAGACTATTTTTCTTTTCAGTCACAAAAGAATTTTAAGGGAATTGCATTAAAACATGAAAATATGAAATAGTGATGAACGTGATTGAAAAAAAATGAAGAGGACAAACTAATCTATGTGAGACTACGTTTGATTATTATTAATGAATTGGATAAATGAGATTTATATAATGAAGAAGTTAACATGTTTTTCAATTTTGTAGTACACATTCAAACACCATTCTTTGAGGAGAATGATAGGAAATGGAATTTTATTTTAAAGAATATTAATATTACATATATTAGTCATGTTAATTATAGCTTCAAGAAAGTACAATATTTTCAATATTATTTCTTGAAGTGAATGGTACTTAAATAATTATTGGTGATAAGAAAAATATATAGTCACTACTTATGTCAATTATTTTACACATTCCAATAAGTGAATGTCTAAATTACTAATACGATAGTATACTTTATCATTTCTCAAAATATATATAATTATATTCCTCAAATTGTTAGAAAAGCTAAAAATATCATTTTGAAGAAGTTCTTGATGAAACCTTAACACAATTGATAGCTAAACCGGTCGTACAATTTCTATATAATTGTGAATGTGGCAAGAAATGACTTATCATATGTACCATTCATACATTTAAATGTATTTAATACATCAGGTCGTAAGAATGAGGAATGATTCATTTCATTAATTAATTTGATCAATTGTTGGAAAGAAATGAGAAAAAAAAGAGTGATATATTTATATTATGATTATATCTATTTACTACAACACATATGATTATTATCATTGTGTGCTATATTTGAAAACAATTATGCTTCTAAGCAAGTACACCATTTAATAGAGAAAATTGTGAAATATAATGTTGCTAAACATAATATTACAAAAACTGAATAGAGACTCCTGAAGAGTCAATGCTATTATATATTTTGAAGAATATTAAGAATTACTTCATTCTTTAGTATATAAAAATGAAACCAATATGTTGGATAAATATTCATGTTCCATTCCACACACATGCTATAGAAGAGTTATAGTAATATGCGATCATAGATAATTTATGGTGACATTTAAAAGTATTGATTTATAATTACAATGAAAATCATATGAAGTATCTGATTACAAAATTACTATGGATATTTGCATGAGGGGGAGTCATACACATGTTGCACTCTTTTTCCCTTAGTTCCGGTTTTGTCCCACTGGGTTTTCCTGACAAGGTTTTTAACGAGACACCCTTAAATCATGTTGAGATACTTGTGTTGGAAAAACAATCAGAGTGTGCAGGGGAATGGACATGGTGAACCGAGTTTACATAACACCAAAAATTTTCCATCTCTCATATAAACAATTTATATGATCATGAAAAACATCGAGATAGAAATAATAACATACAATATTATTAATCATGCAACATATATATAAATATACAATATATATATATCATATAAACATATACATAAATATTCAAGAACATGAATATTTACCTTTTGAAGCCTATCAAGTGTCATTGAGTCTTTTCGTATATATATATATCGATCTTCCTATCCAACACTTTGAGTACTCAAACCACTATCTTCTAGAATGTTCTCTACTCCTGAAGATGTGTGTTGGCAGATAGCAAACATGAGTTGTAATTTAATAATGACAAGTATATCTCAACACATGAGAACTTGACTTATGGCTTGAGAAGGGTTAGAATAAAGAAGAATAAGACAATTTCTTGTCTGAAAAATTCTGAAACTTTTTCTAAATTCTCTCTTGTATTTTTTTTTCTTTTGTCTCCTCTTTTTATTTCATATCTTTTATATATATATAGAATATGTATTACCATATTATTCATAATAATGATAGGAATTGATTTAGGTAAATATCTAACTTACCAAGTTTGAAAATATATATTTTCAAATTATTAATTAATTAAATAAAATAAAATAAAATAACTACATAGATATAATATCTGTACACTGTTACACGCATGGCACAGTATTTGGATTGTGTCATTCGTGAACAATAGTGTATTCCCTTTTCAAGGATATTTCATTTTTCTTTTATTTATTTCTTTAACAAAAATTAATCATTCCACAAAATATGGTATTATCTTTTTATGGAAAAAGATGACAACCATATTTCAAAATTAAAATTTTAAATTCAAAATTCAAAAATCAAATTTATGATCATCATCTTTTAAAATTCAATAAATCAAAAAACTATTTTTGACTTACCAATTTTATTTTCTCAAACTCAAATAAAATAATTAATTTCAAATTTTATTTATATATATATATATGAATTTTGAAAATTATATATTTAAATTAATAAACATATTTTTGAAAATTTAATAATTAATTCAGAATTAATTATTTAATCTCAATTATCATATAATTGCATACTTGACCTGAAAAATAAAATTCTTCTCAAATTTCCAAAATTACAGTTTTACCCTTTTATCAACTCTTACCTCAATATGGTGTTGATAGAGCCACACTGGGGTCCTATGGACCTATAATATCAAGCTCCAATAAATATTAGAATATTAATCAAAGCTTTTTGATTAAATAATCTTATTTATTAATCTCATGATTACTCCACTATAAATATGAGATACTCTCAGAATGCAAAGTACCTCTACTAAAGTGTCCTACTACACTAGTAACCCGTATCTAGGTCGCATGTATTCATAATACTAGTAGACCGTACTAGTAGTAATTAATCTAAAGATTCCATAACTTTATTTTACTACGAACTATTTTAAGTTTATTATCTTAATCTCGATCCTCTCATACAAATATGAGATTAAGACCACATAGATAAACTTTAGAATTTTATGATATTTACTTAATATTATCAACATAATATCAGACATAGTCTATATATATAATAATTAAATTCAATTATTTATTTCATTTAAAATATTTGTCAACTACAATTGATTTAAGGGCACTATTCCCAACAACTTGCAATTCATGAAGCAAGTGGAGAATGTGTAACTGAGATCAACGACACAACATATTTGATGACCATGTGGATTACCACCCGAAAAAAAGGTACCAACAATTATCTATAAAGAATAATGGTTCATGAAATGCTTAGCTAAAAGGAGATACGCTAAAGGAGATAAAACTAAATACATTTCAATGAAGTTCTTCTTTAGAAGTGATCTTCAAAAGAGTGATGATATTGATGTTCATCAAGTTTGATCATGTGATAATTTTTCAGACTTATTCACAAAGTCATTTCCAACATCAATGTTCTATAAGATGGTACTTAAGATTGCAATGCGTTGATTTAAAGATCTCCAAGAACATCAAAATGAGGGGGAGTAAATGCACACAACACTCTATTTCCCTTGACCAAGTTTTTAACCCACTTAGTTTTACTGATAAGGTTTTTAATGAGGCAGTATTTATGGAAATCCAAGGGGGAGTTCTATAAATATTATATATTTATATATGGATGTCAATAATAATGAAGATTTTCTTTAGTCTTTTAGTCAAATATCATAATTATGGAGATTCACTAGGTTACCCAAAGTAATATCAGCATTAACTCCTTATTATATTTGTGGTTGTAATGCCCCAAATTTCCTAATAAGGTTTAGGAACTTGATTAGGAGGTCGGGAGGTCCATAATTGATTTATTATTTTATTAAATGATAATATTCATGTTTAGGTGTATTAAATATGCATGTGAATTCATTTCTGAGTAATTGGATGATTTTCATATTTTGGCCATTTCAGGCATATTTGGCATATATGTGGTATATGTGTGGTGCTTTATTATTTGGTTATGCCAGGGTTAACCAACACGAGACGATCCTAGGAGGTAAGCTAGTGGGAAAGTCACAATAGGATTTAAGCTTGACTTGGAGTAAGTCAAGGGGTATTTAGAGCATTACCGGGTTATTGGGTAATGAGAATAAATATTTGGTGATAAATTGGGAGTTAATAAGATCAGGGGGAAATTCTAGAGGTTTTGACTATTTTGCCCTCAAGAGTGTTTTCGGGACCCCGAGCGTTATGATTTGGTTGACGCTACTTAAGCTTGAAGTAACCTTTTAAAAGAATAAAAGAATGTTCTGTACGTTCTCTCTCCCTCTAAGTTCCCTTTTCGTCTCCCGATCGCATTTTCAAAGATAACTTGAGTTCTAAGAGTCGGAATCAAGCGAGGATCAAGGGATAGTGATCCTAGGAAAGATTAGAAGCTTATTAGCCGAAGGATTTAGTTGGAAACAACTCAATTAGAGGTAATTCAAGTTTTAAGTTTTATGCTTTTAAAGTTTTTAGGCTTGAATTGGACTTTGTGTTTTGATAAGTTTTTGAATGAATTGAAGCTTGGGTTTTACGGGTTTTGGATCATGGGGATGACTGGGAACTTTGATTTTTGAGTTTGGAGATGTTTGGATATGTTTTTGGAAGGTTTTAAAAGGTTAAAATCGGGGTTATGGCTGGTTCTGGGTGGGGAGCCGCGGCCCTGTTCTTGGGCGCCGCGGTCCTAGTTTGATGAAGCAAGAGGAGGCGCTTTGGCCTTGCTGGGCACCACAGCCCTGTGTGAGGGGCGTTGCGACCCTTGCTCCTGGGATGGCTGGGGACCGCGGCTCAAGGTGCTAGGGCCACGACTCAGTCAGGGTTTTGAGCCCCTTTGGGTGTTTTGACCTCGGGAACTTGGTTTTAGAACTCGGGATCATTCCTACTACCCAAATTGGTGGGGTTTGATGTCTTGGAGGCTAGGTTTGGTTCCAGGATTGGTTTTAGAAATTGAACTCATTGGATCACTATTTGTGGTTGTGACTAGGTTGTCACTAGAGGCTTGGAGTAAGGATCGTGCTTGTGGTTTGTTTATTGGTAAGTCATGCTTGGACCAAAGGTTAGAAAACTGCACCCTATGTGTATGTGACATGCATGGTTATTCTTGATGCATGTTGGATGTTTAAATGTAATGCATATGATGCACGAGAAACACGTGATTAGGGCATGCTATGAGTATTGAATATGAGATTGTTAAGAGCTTGAGCCTCTGTGTTTATGCATGGTCCTAATTATGCTATTAGTTGTTAAGTAAGCATGCTGAATACCCTATATTCGGATATTTGACATATGATATATGCTTGGTAGCATTGCTTGCTCGTGTGTGGCACCAACTATTTAGGATCGGCACTGGTCACGTATTACTGACCTGAGAGTCAGAAACGGCATAAGCGTCGAGGACGCAGGGCCGAATGAAGATTAGATCTAATCGATATCAGCATTGAATGGCTCTAGGAGTATTAATGCTGGATCGACCCAAAGGTCAATGAAAATTTTAAGCGCTTTGCTAGTCTAGGACTAGTTACTCAGAGCCAGGGCCTAAGGCCTAGGTGACTACAGTGTTCCATATTTATGACTCTAGGGTCATGAGGAAGGTTATGTTGGTGACTAATCATCATGCACCTATCCTATTTAAGCAAGTGAAAGGATCACTTATCTACTCGATAGGTTTATGCTGGTGACTATTTCACCAGATACCTATCTTGTTTAAGCTAGTGAAAGGATCATTTATTTATAAAGGGAACGGAACCCACCTTAGTGACTTGTACCACTGTCACTCTTATATTTAGGGCTATCAGCCCGGTATGGTTATCAGAACCACCAGTGTTCAATCACTTATCTGATTGAGATTGACTTGATACTCATCCACTCCAGAGGGCAGGATTTCTTATCCTGGATACCCATCATTACGTGGATCTGTATGCCTGCTTGATTAGGGCTATATCTACTAGGCGTGTGCCTTATGATTTGATGACATGTTATTACTATTCATGAGCATATTAAGTTTTCTTGCCGGGCTTCGGCTCACGGGTGCTATGTGGTGTAGGCAAAGGCAAAAGAAAGCTGGACCATCCTTGAGTTGGAGAGCTTAGGTGGCAATGTGTACATATGCAGCTGCTCGACCGCCACGGCCGAGGTTTGAAGGAGAGGAGCTAGGGTTTAACCCTGTTTTGCCGCTTAGGTCGGCTGGTTGTAAATATTTTTCTATAATAGACTTTTAAATTATATTTTTGGGATCCCAATGTATACAGTAAATGTTCTAATGAAACGTTACATCTTAACCACAAATTTTAATCCCTAAACCGCTAATCATACTTAGTTACACGATTTTGGCCAAATGACTCGATTAGCGAGTTTAGCAATGTTTATATGGCACACCGTAACGGTCCCTAGAGATTAGGGTGTTACAACTTGGTATCAGAGCGAGCCAAGGTTTATGGTTCCTGAAGACAAGTTGGGCATGTACAATCGTCATTGAAGATAGCTTCACTCAGGGAATGGTAACTATTTCTGTGGTTATGTGCTTAACTGTTTAAATAGAATGTAGATGCTTTACCTGCACATTGTATTAGGGAGCATGAGATTATGATAAAGCCTGGCTCTTGACTAAATGATTATATGCTCCGTGAATATATATATGGATGTGATTATATGATTACATGCTCCATGAATATATAATTGTAATATTTGCATGCTGGAGTTGGAGGCATGGTATGAATGTTGGAGGAGCAGGGATTTTGATTGATGTATGAATGCCATGGGCATGTTTATAGCACTGCAAGTGGTTAATGAATGTGGTGTGGTAAAATTTATCCAGTGGGGGAAAGCTCTTGATATGCTGGTCATGATTAAGGGGTTAAGTTATTGACTGCAGATTCAATTAGCAGGTTTATAGTCAAGGCAGATAATGAAGCCTAGTGGTGGTTATGCAGAGGCTGGGAGTTACAGCCAGGGTATTAGTTCTTCATCTACTCCTATGAATTTTCATCAGATGTTTATAGATTTGCAATCAAGATTGCAGAGGCATGAGGAAGAGATTAGGTGTTTGAAACAACAGCGGAATCTGTTGGGGAGCACTTCTTCCTTTGTTATGCCAGGAGTGGCATCAGCCTTGGCTCAGCCTAGGGTTGAGAATAGATGGGAATTTCTCTGTAGAAGATTCCAGGAGTATTACCCTCCAGTTTTTTAGGGAGGCCTAGATCCATTCGGAGTTGAGCAATGGATGGCCATGATCAGTTCCATTCTTGATAGTATGGGACTGGTAGGTCACGATGGGGTGATTTGTGTGACATTTGTTTTGCGAAATGATGCCCGAACGTGGTGGGAAGTAGTATCCCAGACACGAGACACAGCTGTGATGGAATGGAAAGAATTTAGGCAGTTGTTCAATGAGAAGTATTACTGTGATGCAGCCAAGACTGCTAAGATGAATGAGTTTTTGAATCTCATTCAGTGTAATGCAACAGTAGCCAAGTATGTTAACAGATTTGATGGGTTGGCCAAGTTTTCTTTTGACATGGTACCCACAGATGTAGCTCGGAAGGAAAGGTTTATTCAGGGATCGAATCCCAGAATAGTTCAGGGCATTAGGGTTGCTCTAGTGCATGAAGTCTCTACATATCCTCGGGTGGTAGGGAAGGCTCTTGCTGTTGAGAGCACAGAACATCAAACTGGGCAGCAGAGTGTTGGAGAGCACGGAGCTCAGATAGTGGTACCTCCACTTATTGAAGCAAGTAAAAAGAAAAGTCGGAAGACATATCCAGTATGCGCTCGGTGTAAAAGGAATCATCTAGATGAATGCTAAGCAAGGGCATGTTTCTCATGTAATATGTTTGGACATCGTAAGAAGGATTGCCCAATGCGAAGGAAGGATGAGCAAAAGGGGATGGAAAGCTCAACCCCATCTTGAGTGCTCATTTCGATGCAGTCAGAATTTGAGACTGAGCCTAGTTCCTCAGGGGTGACAGGTCAGTTTTCTAGTTCCGAGTTTTGAGTTATGCTGACTGGTTTTGGTGTCATGTTGTTTCTTTATTTGTTGCATATAGAGAAGCATAGAGTTGTTATGCAGATCACATGATTATGTTGTGATGGGAAGGAAATACCGTATTGGTGACTTAAGAGATGAGTTGGGTTATGATAAAAAGGACTCATCAATGGTTTTGGTAAAGCTAGTTATGACTGGCTCGGTATGATTTTGGATTTGGATTAGTTAAGTAATTATGGGGCAATGTTAAATGGTAAGGAAAGTATAGTAACTCTTGGGCTTGAGAGTGGAAAGATTTGTAACAGTTGGCACTCTGCATGGTTCTGTATGCTTAGGGTATCTATATTGAGAGCTAGAGTTTTATTGCAGGGAGGTGCATAGAACTCTTAGCTAGCGTGGTGGATACCACTTAGATCGTGCCAGTGAGATCTGGACAGACTGGACTAGTCTGTGAGTTTCTGGATGTGTTTCCAGGGGACTTTCCAAGGTTTCTTTTATATGAAGAGATAGAATGGTGATTGGATTAGTGCCAGGGATGAAATCAGATGAACAGAGCATTCAAAGGATTATTTGAATAGGGATTTGTGATCGTCTTGGACGATGGTATTGTGGTATTTTCTCTGTGGAGATTTGCCAAGGTTAAGGAACGCCTTAGGGGCAGGAGTGTCCTTGGGTGGTAAAGATATTTCAGGTGCCTTGGGAAATAGTTCTGAGTCTTCTTGTAGGTCAGAACTAGTTAGTAGGTCATTATGACATCTCAGTGATAGAGAAAAGTAATTTCCTAAGCAATATGTTGGTTAAAGGATCTGACCAGAACTAGAGTAGAGTTTCTGGTGGGCCAGGTGGCCAGTTTTATGTTTGAGATCATCATTTCGGAAAGGAAAAAAAGGAAAACAATTAAGTGAACCACGGATAGGAAAGTCTTAGCTGGGTTAGCTAAGAGTTGTATAGTGTCAGATATGAATTTATTGTGGTATAGGGTCGGATTTGGAATCCAGTAGACACTGAGATTAATTGGGAGATTCTGGATGAATCTCATGCTATTCTTCTATTCTCTTCATTCATACATTATGGAAATGTAACAAGATATGAAAGCTTTATGGTGGTGGCCTGAGATGGAGAGGGATGTAATGGTATAAGTGGTAAAGTTCTTAGCCTGTTAGCAAGTCAAGACAGAGTATCAGAAATCGGTGAGGCCATTGTATCCTTTGAGTATTTTATAATGGAAATAAGAAAGCATTGCGATGGGTTTCGCGGTGGGATTGCCTAGGTTGGTGGGATAGCATGAATTGGTTTGGGTCATTGTTGACCAGTGTTTTAAGTGACTTTATTTTTGTCAGCAAGGGTGAATAGTATAGCTGATTAGTATTCAGATCTCTTTGTGAGAGAGATAGAGCGCCTTCATGAAACTCAAGGTCTATCTTATCAGATGAAGACTCTATTGCGACCTCCAGGTTTTTGAAGGGTTAAGAAGGCGATGAGTATATAGATGGAATTCAGTACAGTTTATTACTCTCAGACTGATGGTAAATCAGAGAGAGAGGGTTATCCAATTATTATTGGAAGAACATCTTATAAGATGAATGAGTTAATATATATCTGGATCCTAAAGTGGTTCAGGGGACTATTGAGATTACTAGAGATTGAAGCTTGGATGCTCACTTCTCAGAGTGAATGGAAAAGTTTTACTGAATTGAAAAGTAGGAAACATGGAGTTTCAGGTAGAAGATTATATCTTCCTTAAAAGTATCACCATGAAAAGGGGTGACGAGTTAAGGGCAAGTTGAACCCTAGAAAAGTATAACAGTTTGAGTCCTGGATAGGACTGGTCAGGTTGACTTTGATTCGATCTTGTCTTTAGCACTATTAGTTGTGAACAGTGTATTTTGTATTTACATGCTGAGGAGATGGGTTAAAAGAAACTCATGAGTTGGGTTATGAGAATCTGGGGATTTGAGGCTAAGTTATCCTGTAAGGAATAGCCAGTCCAGATATGAGACAGAAAGAATAAGGTTCTGAGGAACAAAGTGTACCTTGAGTTACAGAAACAGTGAGGTCGAGGGAGTGACCTGGGAAACTGGAATCAGTTGTGCGGAATTAATATTCTGGGCAGTTCAGATATATTTCGAGGACAAAATTTCTGTAAGGAGGGGATAGTTGTAATGCCCCAAATTTCTTAATAAGGTTTAGGACCTTGATTAGGAGGCCGGGAGGGCCATAATTGATTTATTGTGTTATTAAATGATAATATGCATGTGTTAGGTGTATTAAATATGCATGTGAAGTAATTTCTAAGTAATTGGGTGATTTTCATATTTTGGCCGGCATATTTGGCATATAAATAGTATGTGTGTGGTGCTTTATTATTATTCGGTTATGCCAGGGTTAACCAACACGAGACGATCCTAGGAGGTAAGCTAGTGGGAAAGTCCCAATAGGATTTAAGCTTGACTTGGAGTAAGTCAAGGGGTATTTAGAGCATTACTGGGTTATTGGGTAATGGGAATAAATATATGGTGATAAATTGGGAGTTAATAAGATCAAGGGGAAATTCTAGAGGTTTTGACTATTTTGCCCTCAGGAGTGTTTTCGGGACACTGAGCGTTAGAATTTGGTTGAGGCTACTTAAGCTTGAAGTAAACTTTTAAAAGAATAAAAGAACGTTATGTACGTTCTCTCTCCCTCCAAGTTCCCTTTTCGTCTCCCAATCGCATTTTCGAAGATAACTTGAGTTCTAGGAGTCGGAATCAAGCGAGGATCGAGGCATAGCGATCCTAGGAAATATTAGAAGCTTATTAGCAGAAGGATTTAGTTGGAAACAACTCAATTGGAGGTAATTAAATTTTTAAGTTTTTAAAGTTCTGGGTGGGGGGCCGCGACCCTGTTCTTGGGCGCCGCGACCCTAGTTCGATGAAGCAGGAGGAGGCTTATTGGCCTTGTTGGGCACCGCGGCCCTGTGTGAGGGGAGGCACGGCCCTTGCTCCTGGGATGGCTGGGGACCACGGCTCAAGGTGCTAGGGTCGTGGCTTAGGCAAGGTGCTGAGCCTATTTGGGTGTTTTGACTTTGGGAACTTGGTTTTAGGCCTCGGGATCATTCCTACTACCCAGATTGGTGGGGTTTGATGTCTTGGAGGCTAGGTTAGGTTCCGGGATTGGTTTTAGAACTTGAACTCATTGGATCACTATTTGTGGTTGTGACTAGGTTATCACTAGAGGCTTGGAGTAAGGATAGTGCTTATGGCTCGTTTATTGGTAACCTGTGCTTGGACCAAAGGTAAGAAAACTGCACCATGTGTATATGTGACATGCATGGTTATTCTTGATGCATGTTGGATGTTTAAATGTAATGCATATGATGCACGAGAAACATGTGATTGGGGCATGCTAAGAGTATTGAATAGGAGATTGTTTAGAGCTTGAGCCTCTGTGTTTATGCATGGTCCTAATTATGCTGGCAGTTGTTAAGTAAGCATGTTGAATGCCCTATATTTGGATATTTGACATATGATATATGTTTGGTAGCATTGCTTGCTTGTGTGTGGTACCAACTGTTTAGGATCGGTACTGGTCGCGTTTTACTGACCTGAGAGTCAGAAACATCATAAGTGTCGAGGACGCAGGGCCGAATGAAGATTAGATCTAATCGATATTAGCATTGAATGGCTCTAGGAGCATTAATGCTGGACCGACCCGAAGGTTGATGAAAATTATAAGCGCTTGGCTAGTCTAGGACTAGTTACTCAGAGCGAGGGCCTAAGGCCTAGGTGACTGCTTGTCACATGGCTAGGGAACAGTGTTGCATAGTTATGACTCTAGGGTCATGAGGAAGGTTATGTTGGTGACTAATCATCATGCACCTATCCTATTAGTGAAAGGATCACTTATCTACTCGATATGTTTATGTTGGTAACTATTTCACCAGATACCTATCTTGTTTAAGCTAGTGAAATGATCTCTTATTTATAAAGGGAATGGAACCCACCTTAGTGACTTGTACCACTGTCACTCTTTCATTTACCAGAACCACCCGTGTTAAATCACTTATCTGATTGAGATTGACTTGATAGTCATCCATTCAGGAGGGCAGGATTTCTTATCTTGGATACCCATCATTACGTGGATATGAATGCATGCATGATTAGGGCTATATCTGCTAGGCGTGTGCCTTATGATTTGATGACATGTTATTATTGTTCATGAGCATATTAAGTTTTTAAAAGAAGCCCCATTTTATTCATTAACATTTATTTAAGGAAAAGTTAGACAGACTCTAGTCCTTGATCATGGACTTGTCCCTTGAGTTGTAATCAAAGACGTCTTCTGGAATGTGGAAGTAGTAGTAGTATGGAGCGCTAGCCAATGTCCTCAACCTGGCACTCACTTTCGGTATGGCATGCATTACTTCTTGATGCGCCATCTCCCCTTCCAAGTTATGCACCATCTTGAATCACTCCTCCATCTATTCGTCGTCCTTCTTTACCATGACCGCCTCCAAAAAACTAAAATCGTAATTGTCTACGAGCTCGTAAATAGTGTACTCAAATGTGCTGAAGTCCAAATTATCCTGGAAGATGTCGTGCCATGCCATGGTCTACTGAAGGAGTGCCTCAAGATAAATAGACAGTGATTCCCTCAGCACCCAGTAAGTACTTGATTTAATCAATCTAGTATTAATCAAGCCTTGGATATGATCGCAAACTACCGTTGTTGTTTTCAGTATGGCGATCATCCAATTGTCATGATGCTCGTCGAGTTGTACCTTAGGGATAGCACGAACCTCTTCGAGTAACTGTTTCTTAATGTCCTAATAATAGGAGGCATCTTTCTAAACTGCAATTTCAAAATTAAAAAAAAAATTAAAAACAGGAAAAATAGATAACATTTAAAGCAAGTACTTACGACATGGTGAGGTTAGATTTTCCCGTCTTTAGCATGTATTGGAAGGGCCTTCGAAACATGAACAACCTGTCTCTAATACTATTTTTAGAGTGTCGTAATCTATTACTTTATAAAAACGTCATTTAACTCATAGATAATAGAAAAAAATACCACTTAAAGGATAAACTCAGTGGGCCTTGATAAAACATGCAAATTTAGACCCAATAGTTAAAAATAAAAACAAAGTATTCTTATGAAATGTTAATAGAAAAATGAAATAAACATTTAACTCCCACTGACGTAATTAAAAATAAAAAATTCATAACATAGTTTCTTTAAATCTCAGCACTCATATTAATCATTTGTTCGTTCATAGAAAACCCCCACGCCATACATACTCAGACATCAAAACTCCCCACGTTACAATGCATGTCAGAGAGAAACCCTATTGTTTACCTAAAAGGAGAAAGTAAGGGGGTGAGCTAAAATCCTAGTAAGGAAGTACAACAATACAACGATATCAAAGAAAATACAAGAAGGACATGTATAATAAACCAAGGAAGTCCACACCACCATCATACTCATATTTTATAATCATGAATGAAGTCATAGTCATACATCACATTCATACATCATAAACATACTCTTTGTGATCATGACACCTCTGTTGTCCATGTCACATCTTGAGGTAACTAGTATAACATAGGCTGGTAAAACCTCCTCTATGAGATAAATATGATCTCAGGTCCTTGAATAACCTCGGCACGTCCACCCTTTGAGTCACGTCATATCATTTCCATAGCATATTATTTCTTGTAACACACAAGTCTTACCATTTCATAGCATAAACATAGAAAATTCTATCTAACTTCCTTACCTCAGGTCCGAGCAAAGTAACATGCGAAAACATCACAATGAGGCTATAATCATAACCAAACGTTCATCTTTTAGAATCATGTAAGAATACTCATGCCCAACATACATACCCTACATGTGCATGGGCCATGCACACGTGGCACAAGTTGCACTACAATTGCAATCATACAATAATTTCACATAAAATAATAAAAGAATAATGCTAATTCTACCTATTAATCATTCGTGGTTACAAAGTAAAAGTCACGTGTTAGAACATTAGGCATATATTTGCACGTACAAATACATTTGCATGTTCTTAAAATTTAACGTTTTAAAACGATAATTTCTACATGTCTTTTTCTTGCCTTTTCAAAAAAAATCAGCAAGTAAAATTCTTTACTACTTAATTACTTCTTTAACCACACATTTTTTATTCAAAACTTTAATACAACAAATTTAATTTATAAGATAATTCATTTAGTATTTTCTAATTTCTCAAAATGACTAACTAAATTTTTTGTTTTCTTTTATAAAAATAATTTTTACTAATCAAGAAAAAAAAAACTGCATAATTACAAATGTAAAAATACATAAATAAAGTGTGGAAATATTACATTTTCATATATAAAACCCAAGAGTTAATTTATTGGAGTGTATGACTAACTTATCTTAATTTAAAAGACATTTTTGTTTTAATAACCCAAAGCTTCAGCAAGTTAATTATTTGTTTAAAAATCATTTCATATTTTAAATAAAAAAAAACTGCATATAAATATAAGTTTGAGAATACATATTTACATTTTGAAAATATACATTTATCATATACATAGCTTAAGGTTTAATTTATTTAATGCACTTGTTTTACTTATCTCATTTAAAAGACCTTTTCTTATTATTAACCAAAAAAATTCCAGCAAGTGTTTTATTACATAAATTTTAAATAATCAAATTTGCAAGCATAAAAATTGTATAGTTTTCTTTCACAACTTTATAAAAAAAAAACTGCATGCATTTGATTGAAGAAAATGCATTATTAAGGAGTGAAGAACCATCTTTTACTTACATTAGTTCTAAAAATGTGCATCTTTTAAATTATTGACAAATTACCACAAACATGAACCAAAATTCACCAAGCATGAATTTACTTAATCATGTTTAGCCATTAACCTAGCATGCTTTTATAATTTTTATGTATCCCTAGAGTCAATTAACATGCACCAATAATGTAACTATGATTAGAACAATAATTTATAAAAACAATACATAGGCCGAATACATAACTAAAATAACACACAACATACACAACTAAATCATGCTTCCCTTATAGAATAAAATACCTCAAATAATCATGTTTTTAAGTGAGCAAATAAACAACAAAATAAAAGAAACCCTAAGTCTACAACAAGACC
Source organism: Humulus lupulus (assembly GCF_963169125.1). Classification (NCBI taxonomy): domain Eukaryota; kingdom Viridiplantae; phylum Streptophyta; class Magnoliopsida; order Rosales; family Cannabaceae; genus Humulus; species Humulus lupulus. The sequence continues at coordinate 52,962,059 of NC_084801.1, read as the reverse complement.
TATGGCCAAAACCCATGGCACCTTAACAAGAGAAATACCACAAATTGTAATGTGCTTATAATCCAATGGTTTTACAATTAATCATCATGAAACAAACACAACTTGTAATCCCTATAGAACACCCTAGGCTGAAACATACATGAACAACAAGTCATAAAAAAACAATACCCACAATGTAACGCCCTAGTTATCCCAGAACAGTTACAGTGAACGGTGAACTGGAAATTTGACTCATTGCCTGAGCCTTTGGTTAAAAACGTGTTCTAGGTGTTATAAACAGGCTAAGGTGAAAATCAATAAAAAGGAAAGGATATGTTTTATTTGATACATAAAACTGTTCATGGGCCCACAAGAACATTTACAACTCAAAAAGGTCATTACTGTTCCAAAATTACAAACCCGGCGACCTAAGAGGCAAAAATAGGGTAAACCCCCTAGTTCCTCTGAGAACTCCTTGGCCGTCGTGGTCAAGCGGTCGCATATATACACATCACCACCTAAGCTCTCCATTCAAGGTTGGGAGAACTTTTCTTTCCCTTTACCTGCACCACATAGCACCCATGAGCCAAAGCCCAGCATGAAAACACAACATTGTATATAAACAATATCAAAGGATTATCATTATAATCACACATAGCTCATAGCTCTCAAACAGATGAGTGAATATCACTTGAGGTTCTGGAAAACCATACTAAGTGCCTAACAAGCAAGTCACTAATTTAGACAGAAGAGTGGCAGCTGGGTAAACCACTAGCCTTCACAAATGAGAGACTGATGGGTAAGTCTCTAACTTATCAAATGAGTGACTGATGGGTAAGTCACACAAGCGCTTATAATATTCATCAAACTTGAGGTCGGTTCGGCATTAATGCTCTTTGAGTCATCCAATGCAGAAAATCGATTAGATCTAATCTTTGTTGGCTTCCGTGGAACACGCTAAGGTCGTCCTAACTAATGAGTTAGAGCTATGTGACCAGTGCCCAGTACCACTGCCGAACCTGACTAATAAGTCACAGCTTCACAGTTGATACTAGCACCTTTGTCAAATCTGACTAATGAGTCAGTACCATGCACAAGTGAGAAACATTTGCTAAGCATTCAATATTGAATCCATGTCCACATTTACACAACCAACATGCCTCATGAATAACCATGCATGTCACATATGGGGTGCAGTTTTCTTACCTCAGGTTCGAGAGAGAAATAATATAAGAACGACCCTTGAGAACGATCAACCTTTAGATTCCTTAGCGGTTACCTAATCATAACCAATTATAATCCATTAATAAAATAAATTAATAAATGGTTCACAATCTAAAACCACACTCCCGGGATCAATCCCCCACACTCAGGAATCTTAATATACTCAAACGGGGCAAAGGAACCAAACCCCGAGCCTTAAAGATCATTCCGAGCCCTGAAATAGGCTTGCTGAAAAAATGGACCAGTGTTGCAGCCCTATTAAATGGCGTTGAGGCGCTATTTCCAAGTCAGAGAGCTCAGCTCTCTGCCATGCCTAGCGCTGCTGCCCCAATTATAGACTAGAAACTTTCTGGTTCTTCTTCCTTGCGATTTCTCTTGAAACCAACCTTCCAAACCAATCCCAAACATCACCCAAACATCCAATTCAATCCCTAAACTTCATCTACATCACACCCTCATCAAAACCCAATCAATTTTACACAAAAACATTCCTTAATTCCCAACTATCCACATCAAAACTATAACCTAAAAACTATAAAGAAAAACAGAGTATGGCTTGTTTTCATGGATGACTTCTTACCTCAAATGGGATTTAAGTCCTTTTCAATGGATGAAACAAGTATACAACTTCCAAGCTTTGATTTCCTAGCTTGATTCTTCAAATTGGGACCAAAAACTTCAAAGGAGGAAGGAGAGAAAATGATGAACGGTTGAAGGAGAAGAGTGCTCTGTTTCGGGTAAGCTTATACAGCCCAAATGCTGATATATATCTTAGGGGTGAAATGACTATTTTGCCCCTAGGTCATTTAAAAGTTTCTAAAGTCTCCCCAAGGGTAAAATCACCATTTCAAACCTATTTCGTTAAACATAATTAATGCTCTCCAATTCCCGATATTCTCAAAATTCCCAAATACAAATAATTCAAATCCCATTACCCTTTTATTCTCGGCAACGTTCTAATCATTTAATCATCCCGAGACTCACCCCGAGCCTCGAACTTAATCCCGTTATGACTAAACCGCTACTTAATATTCAAATATCGTCTCATGCCGAATAGCTCAAACAAATCCACATTATGATGTGGCCTCAACAATATATCACCGACATGCATACAAATATACAATTACGCCCTCAACGGGCCAAATTACCAACATACCCCTGTCATGAAATGTGGACCCACATGCATGCATTTAACACCATATCATAATACAATTCACATAAACATGCATATATTCGATTAATGGCATAATTAAACAAGTATGGCACTCCCGGCCTACTAATCCCGCCGTTAAACCATATCGGAGAATTTAGGCCATTACAACTATCCCCTCCTTACAGAAATTTCGTCCTCGAAATTTACCTGAACAACTCGGGATACTGACTCTGCATATCTGACTCCAACTCCCAGGTCGCTTCCTCGACCTTGCTGTTCCTCCACAATACCTTAACCAAATGTATTGTCTTATTCCCGAGGACCTTGTTTTTTCTGCCGAGTATCTGAACCGGCTGCTCCTCAAAGGAGAGATCTGGCTCAAGCTCCAGATCTTCATAACTCAAAATATGGCTCACATCAGATACATACCTCTGAAGAGCTAAGATATGAAATACATTATGCACGGCTGACAACGCCGGAGGCAAAGCTAGCCTATAAGCCACCTGTCCAACCCTCTCCAAGATCTCAAATGGACCTACAAACCTAGGACTCAGCTTGCCTTTCTTCCCAAACCTTCTCACCCCTTTCCATGGAGAGACTCTAAGGAAGACATAGTCTCCTACCTGGAACTCCACGTTTCTGCGCTTGGGATCTGCATAGCTCTTCTGTCTACTCTGAGAAGCGAGCTTCCGAGCTCTAATCTTCTCAATGGCCTCACTGGTCCTCTGAACTACCTCAGGACCTAAATATCTCCTTTCACCTGTCTCATCCCAATGAATGGGAGATCTGTACTTCCTAACATACAACATCTCATAAGGTGCAACTCCAATGGTAGACTGATAACTGTTGTTGTAGGAGAACTCTATCAAAGGTAGATACTTACTCCAAGATCCACCAAAGTCCAGCACACATGCTCTCAGCATGTCTTCCAAAATCTGGATCGTCCTCTCAGATTGCCCATTTGTCTTAGGATGATAAGCTGTATTGAACTTCAACTGTGTCCCCATGGCTTTCTACAAACTCCCCCAGAACTTGGAAGTAAAAGTGGGGTCCCGGTCTGACACGATCGACCTAGGTGCTCCATGGAGGCGCACAATCTCTCTCACATAGAGATCTACATACTGATCAACTGTATATGTAGTCCGCACTGGCAAAAAGTGAGCTGATTTGGTGTAGTGATCAACTATCACCCAAATAGAATCATGCTAACCAGTAGTCCTGGGTAAGCCCACCACAAAATCCATTGTGATGTCTTCCCATTTCCACTCTTGGATATCCAGAGGCTTCAATAACCTTTCCGGCCTTGATGCTCAACCTTGACCTGTTGACATATCAAACACTTAGCCACAAACTCCATTACATCTCTCTTCATCCCTGGCCACCAATACAACGATCTCACATCCTGATACATCTTCGTGGTGCCTGGATGCAAAGAGTAAGGTGTAGTATGAGATTCATCCAGAATCTCTTGCCTCAATGCAGTGTCTAACGGAACACATATCCGCCCTTTATATCTCACTAAGCCCATCTCAGACACTGAATAATCTCTGGATGCTCCAGCCAGAACATCCTCTCTGATCTTGATCAGCTGTGGATCACTCAACTGACCCTCTTTAATTCTTTCCAACAGCGTAGACTGTAGCGTAATGTTAGCCAACTGGCCCACCAACTACTCTATACCATCTCTGGTCATATTGTCTACTAACTCTCTGGCTATCAGCCTCATACCATGAATCTGTCCCGGACCCTTCCGGCTTAAAGCATCAACTACCACGTTGGCTTTTCCTGGATGATACAGAATCTCACAGTCATAATCTTTTACTAACTCCAACCAACGCCTTTGCCTCATATTCAGGTCTTTCTGGGGGAAGAAGTACTTCAGGCTCTTGTGGTCTGTATAGATCTCACACTTCTATCCATAGAGATAATGCCTCCATATCTTCAAAGAAAATACCACAGCCGCCAACTCTAAATCATGAGTGGGGTATCTCTTTTCATACTCCTTCAACTGACGAGAAGCATAAGCAATTACCTTTTCTGACTGCATCAGAACACAACCCAAACCCTGCTGAGAAACATCACAATAAATTACAAACTTCTCCTGATCTGTTGGAAGACTCAGAATCGGAGCTGTAATCAATCTCTGCTTCAGTTCCTGGAAGCTGTTCTCACACTTATCTTTCCACACAAATTTCTGGCTCTTGTGTGTCAGCTCGGTCAAAGCACTAGTTATCTTTGAGAACCCTTCCACAAAACGCCTATAATAACCTGCCAATCCAAGGAAACTTCTAACCTCAGAAGCATTCTTTGGCCTTGGCTAATCTCTGACCGCTTCGATTTTTTCTGGATCTACCTTAATCCCCTCCTTACTGACAGTATGCCCAAGAAAGGATACCTGAGACAACTAGAACTCACACTTCTTGAATTTAGCAAACAATCTGTGTTCTCCCAGTCTCTGTAGAACCAACCTCAGATGCTGCTCATGCTCTGACTCAGTCTGAGAATACACCAGAATATCATCGATGAAGACGATCACAAACTGGTCTAAATAATCCTTGAACACTCTGTTCATCATATCCATAAAAGCAGCATGGGCATTAGTCTATCCAAAAGACATAACTAGCAACTCATAATGCCCATACCTGGTATGAAAGGCAGTCTTCGGTATATCTCCCTCCTTAACCCTCAACTGATGATAACCAAAATGAAGGTCGATCTTAGAGAATACCTTCGTACCTTGCAACTGATCGAACAGATCATCTATGCTTGGCAAAGGATACTTATTCTTAATTGTCAGCTTATTCAGTTCTCTGTAATCAATACACATTCTCAGAGAACCATCCTTCTTCTTTACAAATAGAATTGGCGCACCCCAGGGTGAGAAGCTAGGTCTGATAAAACCCAAATGTAACAGCTCTTGCAACTGTACCTTTAGAACTGGGAAGGTGTCAGGAACCTTCCTCTTCTGATCACTGGGGCCAACACCCCTACCTGAACCCACAAATGGAGGAACTGTCCTCCTGAAATCCTTTATGGCTGCACTGTCACGCCAGATCTTGATCTCTGCACTCTCAGCTGTGAGTGCCTTCTCAACCACCTGTGCATAGGTAGTAACCCCTGCCACAGTGGTGATACGAACATCACGGGCTAGTCTGGGCTGTAGCCCCTAAAGAAATCTCTCTCTCATGGTCCCATCAGTGGGCACCAAATTCCTTGGCAAACTTTGCCAAACGATCAATCTTTAAGGCATACTTAGTGACTGATAAACTTCCCTGAAGTAGCCTAATGAATTCCTCAGCTTTAGCTGCCCTAATAGCATCATTGTAATACTTTTCATTAAACAAGGTCTGAAACTCCTCCCAGCTCAGGGCATTCACATTCTTGGTCTGGGTAATCACTTCCCACAAAATCTGGGCATCCTCCCGAAACATATAGGTGGCACAGGCCACCCTCTCATTACCAGCTACCCTCATAAAGTCAAGGATAGTGGTAATCATGCTCATCCATTGTTCTACCTTGGCAGGATTTGCACTGCCATCAAATACTAGAGGTTGTTGCTTCCTGAACCTTTCATAGAGAGGTTCCCATTTATTTCCAACCTCAGGCAGCTGCTCAGCTGCTGACACCGATACAGGAGGTGCCTCTGATACACTAACCACTGCAGGCACTTGCTGCTGTCTCAGGAGACGAAGCTCCTCTCCCTGTTTCAACACTGTTGCCTGCAAATCATTGAACAGTTGCTGCCAGTTAGCAGGAGCTAGCTGTGGAATCTGAGATTGGTCATTTTCGTGACCCTGGCTGTTATTGTTATTCTGGCCCTGATCACTTTGGCCAGCTGAAGTATTTGTTTGCCCTGGGTTCATTCTTATCTGATACCTTGTTGAAACATTGATCAATACGGCCAGTCAGGTAGTAATAACTAAACCTCTTGCCGCCTCATGGTCCAAGAACAAGCAGACAATTATCAGATTCCACAGTCATTCAATATACACAGGCAGATACACGTTCATAGCATTCAGCACTCAGCATGTATCGCATAATAATTCATAAACAACCATACTTATAAGTATGTTCCAGCAATCTCAGTACTAATTAGCACACATTTGCTGAGGATATAATATTTCAGGGCACAGGGTTAACATAGTTTCTCATGCATACAGGTAAAGCATATATACTATATTTAAGCAGTTATACATATAACTACGTAAATAGATACCAAACCATGAGTCGAGCTTGACTTCAGTGATGTGTGTACATGCCCATCCAGTCTACAGGAACCTTAACCTTGGCATAGCTCTGATACCAAGTTGTAATGCCCTGGTTATCCCAGAACAGTTACGGTGAACAAGAAATTTGACTCATTGCCTGAGTCCTTTGGTTAAAAACGTGTTCTAGGTGTTATTAACAGGCTAAGGTGAAAATTAATAAAAAGGAAAGGATGTGTTTTATTTGATACATAAAACTGTTCATGGGCCCACAAGAACATTTACAAGTTATTTATAACTCAAAAAGGTCATTACTGTTCCAAAATTAAAAACCCGCCAACCTAAGCAGCAAATATAGGGTAAACACCCTAGCTCCTCTGAGAACTCCTTGGCCGTCATGGTCAAGCGGCCGCATATGTACACATCACCACCTAAGCTCTCCACTCAAGGTTGGGTGAGCATTTCTTTCCCTTTACCTGCACCACATAGCACCCATGAGCCAAAGCCCAGCAAGAAAACACAGCATTGTATATAAACAATATCAAAGGATTATCATTATAATCACACATAGCTCATAGCTCTCAAGCAGATGAGTGAATATCACTTGAGGTTCTGGTAAACCATACTGAGTGACTGACAAGCAAGTCACTAATTTAAACAGAAGAGTGGCTGCTGGGTAAGCCACTAGCCTTCACAAATGAGAGACTGATGGGTAAGTCTCTAACTTATCAAATGAGTGACTGATGGGTAAGTCACACAAGCGCTTATAATATTCATCAAACTTGAGGTCGGTCCGGCATTAATGCTCTTTGAGTCATCCAATGCAGAAAGTCGATTAGATCTAATCATTGTTGGCATGCGTGGAACACGCTAAGGCCGTCCTGACTAATGAGTCAGTGCTATGTGACCAGTGCCCAGTACCACTGCCGAACCTGACTAATAAGTCACAGCTTCACAGTTGATACTAGCACCTTTGCAAAATCTAACTAATGAGTCAGTACCATGCACAAGTGAGCAAAATTTGCTAAGAATTCAATATTGAATCCATGTCCACATTTACACAACCAACATGCCTCATGAATAACCATGCATGTCACATATGGGGTGCAGTTTTCTTACCTCAGGTTCGAGCAAGAAATAATATAAGAACGACCCTTGAGAACGATCAACCTTTAGATTCCTTAGCGGTTACCTAATCATAACCAATTATAACCCATTAATAAAATAAATTAATAAATGGTTCAAAATCTAAAACCACACTCCTGGGATCAATCCCCCACTCTCGAGAATCT